>NW_027472367.1:0-33249 GCF_965638725.1 Aptenodytes patagonicus | reverse complement strand
GGCACCCTGCGCTGGCTGGCAAGTGGCGGAGCCCCGGTCCTGTTGCGGCTGTGGAGGAGGGGGGGGGGGGGGGGGGGCGTGGCCCGCCGCCCCTGCGCTGGCGAGGCGGAGGTCCCTGTCCGTGGAAGGGCTGCCAAGGGAAGGCGAGGCCAGCAACACCTGGGAGTCCTGCCCTTTGGTGGGAGCAGGCCTGGCGTTGCAATTTGGGCTGGCTCTGCGGCGGCGCTGAGAGCGAGCAAGGCACCAACGGGGCACCCTGCGCTGGCTGGCAAGCTGCGGAGCCCCGGTCCCTGTGGGCTGTGGAAGGGCTGCCAAGGGAAGGCGAGGGCCAGCAACACCTGGGAGTCCTGGCCCCTTTGTGTGGGAGCAGGCGCTGGACGTTTGCAATTTTGGGGCTGGGCTCTGGCGGCGGCGCTGAGAGCGAGCAAGGCACCAACGTGGGCACCCTGCGCTGGCTGGCAAGCGCGGAGCCCCGGTCCCTGTGGGGCTGTGGAAGGGCTGCCAAGGGAAGGCGAGGGCCAGCAACACCTGGGAGTCCTGGCCCCTTTGGTGTGGGAGCAGGCGCTGGACGTTTGCAATTTTGGGGCTGGGCTCTGGCGGCGGCGCTGAGAGCGAGCAAGGCACCAACGTCGGCACCCTGCGCTGGCTGGCAAGCGCGGAGCCCCGGTCCCTGTGGGGCTGTGGAAGGGCTGCCAAGGGAAGGCGAGGGCCAGCAACACCTGGGAGTCCTGGCCCCTTTGGTGTGGGAGCAGGCGCTGGACGTTTGCAATTTTGGGGCTGGGCTCTGGCGGCGGCGCTGAGAGCGAGCAAGGCACCAACGTCGGCACCCTGCGCTGGCTGGCAAGCGCGGAGCCCCGGTCCCTGTGGGGCTGTGGAAGGGCTGCCAAGGGAAGGCGAGGGCCAGCAACACCTGGGAGTCCTGGCCCCTTTGGTGTGGGAGCAGGCGCTGGACGTTTGCAATTTTGGGGCTGGGCTCTGGCGGCGGCGCTGAGAGCGAGCAAGGCACCAACGTCGGCACCCTGCGCTGGCTGGCAAGCGCGGAGCCCCGGTCCCTGTGGGGCTGTGGAAGGGCTGCCAAGGGAAGGCGAGGGCCAGCAACACCTGGGAGTCCTGGCCCCTTTGGTGTGGGAGCAGGCGCTGGACGTTTGCAATTTTGGGGCTGGGCTCTGGCGGCGGCGCTGAGAGCGAGCAAGGCACCAACGTCGGCACCCTGCGCTGGCTGGCAAGCGCGGAGCCCCGGTCCCTGTGGGGCTGTGGAAGGGCTGCCAAGGGAAGGCGAGGGCCAGCAACACCTGGGAGTCCTGGCCCCTTTGGTGTGGGAGCAGGCGCTGGACGTTTGCAATTTTGGGGCTGGGCTCTGGCGGCGGCGCTGAGAGCGAGCAAGGCAGCAACGTCGGCACCCTGCGCTGGCTGGCAAGCGCGGAGCCCCCGGTCCCTGTGGGGCTGTGGAAGGGCTGCCAAGGGAAGGCGAGGGCCAGCAACACCTGGGAGTCCTGGCCCCTTTGGTGTGGGAGCAGGCGCTGGACGTTTGCAATTTTGGGGCTGGGCTCTGGCGGCGGCGCTGAGAGCGAGCAAGGCAGCAACGTCGACGAGTAGGCACCCTGCGCTGGCTGGCAAGCGCGGAGCCCCGGTCCCTGTGGGGCTGTGGAAGGGCTGCCAAGGGAAGGCGAGGGCCAGCAACACCTGGGAGTCCTGGCCCCTTTGGTGTGGGAGCAGGCGCTGGACGTTTGCAATTTTGGGGCTGGGCTCTGGCGGCGGCGCTGAGAGCGAGCAAGGCAGCAACGTCGGCACCCTGCGCTGGCTGGCAAGCGCGGAGCCCCGGTCCCTGTGGGGCTGTGGAAGGGCTGCCAAGGGAAGGCGAGGGCCAGCAACACCTGGGAGTCCTGGCCCCTTTGGTGTGGGAGCAGGCGCTGGACGTTTGCAATTTTGGGGCTGGGCTCTGGCGGCGGCGCTGAGAGCGAGCAAGGCAGCAACGTCGGCACCCTGCGCTGGCTGGCAAGCGCGGAGCCCCGGTCCCTGTGGGGCTGTGGAAGGGCTGCCAAGGGAAGGCGAGGGCCAGCAACACCTGGGAGTCCTGGCCCCTTTGGTGTGGGAGCAGGCGCTGGACGTTTGCAATTTTGGGGCTGGGCTCTGGCGGCGGCGCTGAGAGCGAGCAAGGCACCAACGTCGGCACCCTGCGCTGGCTGGCAAGCGCGGAGCCCCGGTCCCTGTGGGGCTGTGGAAGGGCTGCCAAGGGAAGGCGAGGGCCAGCAACACCTGGGAGTCCTGGCCCCTTTGGTGTGGGAGCAGGCGCTGGACGTTTGCAATTTTGGGGCTGGGCTCTGGCGGCGGCGCTGAGAGCGAGCAAGGCACCAACGTCGGCACCCTGCGCTGGCTGGCAAGCGCGGAGCCCCGGTCCCTGTGGGGCTGTGGAAGGGCTGCCAAGGGAAGGCGAGGGCCAGCAACACCTGGGAGTCCTGGCCCCTTTGGTGTGGGAGCAGGCGCTGGACGTTTGCAATTTTGGGGCTGGGCTCTGGCGGCGGCGCTGAGAGCGAGCAAGGCACCAACGTCGGCACCCTGCGCTGGCTGGCAAGCGCGGAGCCCCGGTCCCTGTGGGGCTGTGGAAGGGCTGCCAAGGGAAGGCGAGGGCCAGCAACACCTGGGAGTCCTGGCCCCTTTGGTGTGGGAGCAGGCGCTGGACGTTTGCAATTTTGGGGCTGGGCTCTGGCGGCGGCGCTGAGAGCGAGCAAGGCACCAACGTCGGCACCCTGCGCTGGCTGGCAAGCGCGGAGCCCCGGTCCCTGTGGGGCTGTGGAAGGGCTGCCAAGGGAAGGCGAGGGCCAGCAACACCTGGGAGTCCTGGCCCCTTTGGTGTGGGAGCAGGCGCTGGACGTTTGCAATTTTGGGGCTGGGCTCTGGCGGCGGCGCTGAGAGCGAGCAAGGCACCAACGTCGGCACCCTGCGCTGGCTGGCAAGCGCGGAGCCCCGGTCCCTGTGGGGCTGTGGAAGGGCTGCCAAGGGAAGGCGAGGGCCAGCAACACCTGGGAGTCCTGGCCCCTTTGGTGTGGGAGCAGGCGCTGGACGTTTGCAATTTTGGGGCTGGGCTCTGGCGGCGGCGCTGAGAGCGAGCAAGGCACCAACGTCGGCACCCTGCGCTGGCTGGCAAGCGCGGAGCCCCGGTCCCTGTGGGGCTGTGGAAGGGCTGCCAAGGGAAGGCGAGGGCCAGCAACACCTGGGAGTCCTGGCCCCTTTGGTGTGGGAGCAGGCGCTGGACGTTTGCAATTTTGGGGCTGGGCTCTGGCGGCGGCGCTGAGAGCGAGCAAGGCACCAACGTCGGCACCCTGCGCTGGCTGGGAAGCGCGGAGCCCCGGTCCCTGTGGGGCTGTGGAAGGGCTGCCAAGGGAAGGCGAGGGCCAGCAACACCTGGGAGTCCTGGCCCCTTTGGTGTGGGAGCAGGCGCTGGACGTTTGCAATTTTGGGGCTGGGCTCTGGCGGCGGCGCTGAGAGCGAGCAAGGCACCAACGTCGGCACCCTGCGCTGGCTGGCAAGCGCGGAGCCCCGGTCCCTGTGGGGCTGTGGAAGGGCTGCCAAGGGAAGGCGAGGGCCAGCAACACCTGGGAGTCCTGGCCCCTTTGGTGTGGGAGCAGGCGCTGGACGTTTGCAATTTTGGGGCTGGGCTCTGGCGGCGGCGCTGAGAGCGAGCAAGGCACCAACGTCGGCACCCTGCGCTGGCTGGCAAGCGCGGAGCCCCGGTCCCTGTGGGGCTGTGGAAGGGCTGCCAAGGGAAGGCGAGGGCCAGCAACACCTGGGAGTCCTGGCCCCTTTGGTGTGGGAGCAGGCGCTGGACGTTTGCAATTTTGGGGCTGGGCTCTGGCGGCGGCGCTGAGAGCGAGCAAGGCACCAACGTCGGCACCCTGCGCTGGCTGGCAAGCGCGGAGCCCCGGTCCCTGTGGGGCTGTGGAAGGGCTGCCAAGGGAAGGCGAGGGCCAGCCACACCTGGGAGTCCTGGCCCCTTTGGTGTGGGAGCAGGCGCTGGACGTTTGCAATTTTGGGGCTGGGCTCTGGCGGCGGCGCTGAGAGCGAGCAAGGCACCAACGTCGGCACCCTGCGCTGGCTGGCAAGCGCGGAGCCCCGGTCCCTGTGGGGCTGTGGAAGGGCTGCCAAGGGAAGGCGAGGGCCAGCAACACCTGGGAGTCCTGGCCCCTTTGGTGTGGGAGCAGGCGCTGGACGTTTGCAATTTTGGGGGCTGGGCTCTGGCGGCGGCGCTGAGAGCGAGCAAGGCACCAACGTCGGCACCCTGCGCTGGCTGGCAAGCGCGGAGCCCCGGTCCCTGTGGGGCTGTGGAAGGGCTGCCAAGGGAAGGCGAGGGCCAGCCACACCTGGGAGTCCTGGCCCCTTTGGTGTGGGAGCAGGCGCTGGACGTTTGCAATTTTGGGGCTGGGCTCTGGCGGCGGCGCTGAGAGCGAGCAAGGCACCAACGTCGGCACCCTGCGCTGGCTGGCAAGCGCGGAGCCCCGGTCCCTGTGGGGCTGTGGAAGGGCTGCCAAGGGAAGGCGAGGGCCAGCAACACCTGGGAGTCCTGGCCCCTTTGGTGTGGGAGCAGGCGCTGGACGTTTGCAATTTTGGGGCTGGGCTCTGGCGGCGGCGCTGAGAGCGATCAAGGCACCAACGTCGGCACCCTGCGCTGGCTGGCAAGCGCGGAGCCCCGGTCCCTGTGGGGCTGTGGAAGGGCTGCCAAGGGAAGGCGAGGGCCAGCAACACCTGGGAGTCCTGGCCCCTTTGGTGTGGGAGCAGGCACTGGACGTTTGCAATTTTGGGGCTGGGCTCTGGCGGCGGCGCTGAGAGCGAGCAAGGCACCAACGTCGGCACCCTGCGCTGGCTGGCAAGCGCGGAGCCCCGGTCCCTGTGGGGCTGTGGAAGGGCTGCCAAGGGAAGGCGAGGGCCAGCAACACCTGGGAGTCCTGGCCCCTTTGGTGTGGGAGCAGGCGCTGGACGTTTGCAATTTTGGGGCTGGGCTCTGGCGGCGGCGCTGAGAGCGAGCAAGGCACCAACGTCGGCACCCTGCGCTGGCTGGCAAGCGCGGAGCCCCGGTCCCTGTGGGGCTGTGGAAGGGCTGCCAAGGGAAGGCGAGGGCCAGCAACACCTGGGAGTCCTGGCCCCTTTGGTGTGGGAGCAGGCGCTGGACGTTTGCAATTTTGGGGCTGGGCTCTGGCGGCGGCGCTGAGAGCGATCAAGGCACCAACGTCGGCACCCTGCGCTGGCTGGCAAGCGCGGAGCCCCGGTCCCTGTGGGGCTGTGGAAGGGCTGCCAAGGGAAGGCGAGGGCCAGCCACACCTGGGAGTCCTGGCCCCTTTGGTGTGGGAGCAGGCGCTGGACGTTTGCAATTTTGGGGCTGGGCTCTGGCGGCGGCGCTGAGAGCGAGCAAGGCACCAACGTCGGCACCCTGCGCTGGCTGGCAAGCGCGGAGCCCCGGTCCCTGTGGGGCTGTGGAAGGGCTGCCAAGGGAAGGCGAGGGCCAGCAACACCTGGGAGTCCTGGCCCCTTTGGTGTGGGAGCAGGCGCTGGACGTTTGCAATTTTGGGGCTGGGCTCTGGCGGCGGCGCTGAGAGCGATCAAGGCACCAACGTCGGCACCCTGCGCTGGCTGGCAAGCGCGGAGCCCCGGTCCCTGTGGGGCTGTGGAAGGGCTGCCAAGGGAAGGCGAGGGCCAGCCACACCTGGGAGTCCTGGCCCCTTTGGTGTGGGAGCAGGCGCTGGACGTTTGCAATTTTGGGGCTGGGCTCTGGCGGCGGCGCTGAGAGCGAGCAAGGCACCAACGTCGGCACCCTGCGCTGGCTGGCAAGCGCGGAGCCCCGGTCCCTGTGGGGCTGTGGAAGGGCTGCCAAGGGAAGGCGAGGGCCAGCCACACCTGGGAGTCCTGGCCCCTTTGGTGTGGGAGCAGGCGCTGGACGTTTGCAATTTTGGGGCTGGGCTCTGGCGGCGGCGCTGAGAGCGAGCAAGGCACCAACGTCGGCACCCTGCGCTGGCTGGCAAGCGCGGAGCCCCGGTCCCTGTGGGGCTGTGGAAGGGCTGCCAAGGGAAGGCGAGGGCCAGCAACACCTGGGAGTCCTGGCCCCTTTGGTGTGGGAGCAGGCGCTGGACGTTTGCAATTTTGGGGCTGGGCTCTGGCGGCGGCGCTGAGAGCGAGCAAGGCACCAACGTCGGCACCCTGCGCTGGCTGGCAAGCGCGGAGCCCCGGTCCCTGTGGGGCTGTGGAAGGGCTGCCAAGGGAAGGCGAGGGCCAGCCACACCTGGGAGTCCTGGCCCCTTTGGTGTGGGAGCAGGCGCTGGACGTTTGCAATTTTGGGGCTGGGCTCTGGCGGCGGCGCTGAGAGCGAGCAAGGCACCAACGTCGGCACCCTGCGCTGGCTGGCAAGCGCGGAGCCCCGGTCCCTGTGGGGCTGTGGAAGGGCTGCCAAGGGAAGGCGAGGGCCAGCAACACCTGGGAGTCCTGGCCCCTTTGGTGTGGGAGCAGGCGCTGGACGTTTGCAATTTTGGGGCTGGGCTCTGGCGGCGGCGCTGAGAGCGAGCAAGGCACCAACGTCGGCACCCTGCGCTGGCTGGCAAGCGCGGAGCCCCGGTCCCTGTGGGGCTGTGGAAGGGCTGCCAAGGGAAGGCGAGGGCCAGCCACACCTGGGAGTCCTGGCCCCTTTGGTGTGGGAGCAGGCGCTGGACGTTTGCAATTTTGGGGCTGGGCTCTGGCGGCGGCGCTGAGAGCGAGCAAGGCAGCAACGTCGGCACCCTGCGCTGGCTGGCAAGCGCGGAGCCCCGGTCCCTGTGGGGCTGTGGAAGGGCTGCCAAGGGAAGGCGAGGGCCAGCAACACCTGGGAGTCCTGGCCCCTTTGGTGTGGGAGCAGGCGCTGGACGTTTGCAATTTTGGGGCTGGGCTCTGGCGGCGGCGCTGAGAGCGATCAAGGCACCAACGTCGGCACCCTGCGCTGGCTGGCAAGCGCGGAGCCCCGGTCCCTGTGGGGCTGTGGAAGGGCTGCCAAGGGAAGGCGAGGGCCAGCAACACCTGGGAGTCCTGGCCCCTTTGGTGTGGGAGCAGGCACTGGACGTTTGCAATTTTGGGGCTGGGCTCTGGCGGCGGCGCTGAGAGCGAGCAAGGCACCAACGTCGGCACCCTGCGCTGGCTGGCAAGCGCGGAGCCCCGGTCCCTGTGGGGCTGTGGAAGGGCTGCCAAGGGAAGGCGAGGGCCAGCAACACCTGGGAGTCCTGGCCCCTTTGGTGTGGGAGCAGGCGCTGGACGTTTGCAATTTTGGGGCTGGGCTCTGGCGGCGGCGCTGAGAGCGAGCAAGGCAGCAACGTCGGCACCCTGCGCTGGCTGGCAAGCGCGGAGCCCCGGTCCCTGTGGGGCTGTGGAAGGGCTGCCAAGGGAAGGCGAGGGCCAGCAACACCTGGGAGTCCTGGCCCCTTTGGTGTGGGAGCAGGCGCTGGACGTTTGCAATTTTGGGGCTGGGCTCTGGCGGCGGCGCTGAGAGCGAGCAAGGCACCAACGTCGGCACCCTGCGCTGGCTGGCAAGCGCAGAGCCCCGGTCCCTGTGGGGCTGTGGAAGGGCTGCCAAGGGAAGGCGAGGGCCAGCAACACCTGGGAGTCCTGGCCCCTTTGGTGTGGGAGCAGGCGCTGGACGTTTGCAATGTTGGGGCTGGGCTCTGGCGGCGGCGCTGAGAGCGAGCAAGGCACCAACGTCGGCACCCTGCGCTGGCTGGCAAGCGCGGAGCCCCGGTCCCTGTGGGGCTGTGGAAGGGCTGCCAAGGGAAGGCGAGGGCCAGCAACACCTGGGAGTCCTGGCCCCTTTGCTGTGGGAGCAGGCGCTGGACGTTTGCAATTTTGGGGCTGGGCTCTGGCGGCGGCGCTGAGAGCGAGCAAGGCACCAACGTCGGCACCCTGCGCTGGCTGGCAAGCGCGGAGCCCCGGTCCCTGTGGGGCTGTGGAAGGGCTGCCAAGGGAAGGCGAGGGCCAGCCACACCTGGGAGTCCTGGCCCCTTTGGTGTGGGAGCAGGTGCTGGACGTTTGCAATTTTGGGGCTGGGCTCTGGCGGCAGCGCTGAGAGCGAGCAAGGCAGCAACGTCGGCACCCTGCGCTGGCTGGGAAGCGCGGAGCCCCGGTCCCTGTGGGGCTGTGGAAGGGCTGCCAAGGGAAGGCGAGGGCCAGCAACACCTGGGAGTCCTGGCCCCTTTGGTGTGGGAGCAGGCGCTGGACGTTTGCAATTTTGGGGCTGGGCTCTGGCGGCGGCGCTGAGAGCGAGCAAGGCAGCAACGTCGGCACCCTGCGCTGGCTGGCAAGTGCGGAGCCCCGGTCCCTGTGCGGCTGTGGAAGGGCTGCCAAGGGAAGGCGAGGGCCAGCAACACCTGGGAGTCCTGGCCCCTTTGGTGTGGGAGCAGGCGCTGGACGTTTGCAATTTTGGGGCTGGGCTCTGGCGGCGGCGCTGAGAGCGAGCAAGGCACCAACGTCGGCACCCTGCGCTGGCTGGCAAGCGCGGAGCCCCGGTCCCTGTGGGGCTGTGGAAGGGCTGCCAAGGGAAGGCGAGGGCCAGCCACACCTGGGAGTCCTGGCCCCTTTGGTGTGGGAGCAGGCGCTGGACGTTGCAATTTTGGGGCTGGGCTCTGGCGGCGGCGCTGAGAGCGAGCAAGGCACCAACGTCGGCACCCCGCGCTGGCTGGCAAGCGCGGAGCCCCGGTCCCTGTGGGGCTGTGGAAGGGCTGCCAAGGGAAGGCGAGGGCCAGCAACACCTGGGAGTCCTGGCCCCTTTGGTGTGGGAGCAGGCGCTGGACGTTTGCAATTTTGGGGCTGGGCTCTGGCGGCGGCGCTGAGAGCGATCACGAGTATCCAACGTCGGCACCCTGCGCTGGCTGGCAAGCGCGGAGCCCCGGTCCCTGTGGGGCTGTGGAAGGGCTGCCAAGGGAAGGCGAGGGCCAGCAACACCTGGGAGTCCTGGCCCCTTTGGTGTGGGAGCAGGCACTGGACGTTTGCAATTTTGGGGCTGGGCTCTGGCGGCGGCGCTGAGAGCGAGCAAGGCACCAACGTCGGCACCCTGCGCTGGCTGGCAAGCGCGGAGCCCCGGTCCCTGTGGGGCTGTGGAAGGGCTGCCAAGGGAAGGCGAGGGCCAGCAACACCTGGGAGTCCTGGCCCCTTTGGTGTGGGAGCAGGCGCTGGACGTTTGCAATTTTGGGGCTGGGCTCTGGCGGCGGCGCTGAGAGCGAGCAAGGCAGCAACGTCGGCACCCTGCGCTGGCTGGCAAGCGCGGAGCCCCGGTCCCTGTGGGGCTGTGGAAGGGCTGCCAAGGGAAGGCGAGGGCCAGCAACACCTGGGAGTCCTGGCCCCTTTGGTGTGGGAGCAGGCGCTGGACGTTTGCAATTTTGGGGCTGGGCTCTGGCGGCGGCGCTGAGAGCGAGCAAGGCACCAACGTCGGCACCCTGCGCTGGCTGGCAAGCGCAGAGCCCCGGTCCCTGTGGGGCTGTGGAAGGGCTGCCAAGGGAAGGCGAGGGCCAGCAACACCTGGGAGTCCTGGCCCCTTTGGTGTGGGAGCAGGCGCTGGACGTTTGCAATGTTGGGGCTGGGCTCTGGCGGCGGCGCTGAGAGCGAGCAAGGCACCAACGTCGGCACCCTGCGCTGGCTGGCAAGCGCGGAGCCCCGGTCCCTGTGGGGCTGTGGAAGGGCTGCCAAGGGAAGGCGAGGGCCAGCAACACCTGGGAGTCCTGGCCCCTTTGCTGTGGGAGCAGGCGCTGGACGTTTGCAATTTTGGGGCTGGGCTCTGGCGGCGGCGCTGAGAGCGAGCAAGGCACCAACGTCGGCACCCTGCGCTGGCTGGCAAGCGCGGAGCCCCGGTCCCTGTGGGGCTGTGGAAGGGCTGCCAAGGGAAGGCGAGGGCCAGCCACACCTGGGAGTCCTGGCCCCTTTGGTGTGGGAGCAGGTGCTGGACGTTTGCAATTTTGGGGCTGGGCTCTGGCGGCAGCGCTGAGAGCGAGCAAGGCAGCAACGTCGGCACCCTGCGCTGGCTGGCAAGCGCGGAGCCCCGGTCCCTGTGGGGCTGTGGAAGGGCTGCCAAGGGAAGGCGAGGGCCAGCAACACCTGGGAGTCCTGGCCCCTTTGGTGTGGGAGCAGGCGCTGGACGTTTGCAATTTTGGGGCTGGGCTCTGGTGGCGGCGCTGAGAGCGAGCAAGGCAGCAACGTCGGCACCCTGCGCTGGCTGGCAAGTGCGGAGCCCCGGTCCCTGTGGGGCTGTGGAAGGGCTGCCAAGGGAAGGCGAGGGCCAGCAACACCTGGGAGTCCTGGCCCCTTTGGTGTGGGAGCAGGCGCTGGACGTTTGCAATTTTGGGGCTGGGCTCTGGCGGCGGCGCTGAGAGCGAGCAAGGCACCAACGTCGGCACCCTGCGCTGGCTGGCAAGCGCGGAGCCCCGGTCCCTGTGGGGCTGTGGAAGGGCTGCCAAGGGAAGGCGAGGGCCAGCAACACCTGGGAGTCCTGGCCCCTTTGGTGTGGGAGCAGGCGCTGGACGTTTGCAATTTTGGGGCTGGGCTCTGGCGGCGGCGCTGAGAGCGAGCAAGGCAGCAACGTCGGCACCCTGCGCTGGCTGGCAAGCGCGGAGCCCCGGTCCCTGTGGGGCTGTGGAAGGGCTGCCAAGGGAAGGCGAGGGCCAGCAACACCTGGGAGTCCTGGCCCCTTTGGTGTGGGAGCAGGCGCTGGACGTTTGCAATTTTGGGGCTGGGCTCTGGCGGCGGCGCTGAGAGCGAGCAAGGCAGCAACGTCGGCACCCTGCGCTGGCTGGCAAGCGCGGAGCCCCGGTCCCTGTGGGGCTGTGGAAGGGCTGCCAAGGGAAGGCGAGGGCCAGCAACACCTGGGAGTCCTGGCCCCTTTGGTGTGGGAGCAGGCGCTGGACGTTTGCAATTTTGGGGCTGGGCTCTGGCGGCGGCGCTGAGAGCGAGCAAGGCAGCAACGTCGGCACCCTGCGCTGGCTGGCAAGCGCGGAGCCCCGGTCCCTGTGGGGCTGTGGAAGGGCTGCCAAGGGAAGGCGAGGGCCAGCAACACCTGGGAGTCCTGGCCCCTTTGGTGTGGGAGCAGGCGCTGGACGTTTGCAATTTTGGGGCTGGGCTCTGGCGGCGGCGCTGAGAGCGAGCAAGGCAGCAACGTCGGCACCCTGCGCTGGCTGGCAAGCGCGGAGCCCCGGTCCCTGTGGGGCTGTGGAAGGGCTGCCAAAGGAAGGCGAGGGCCAGCAACACCTGGGAGTCCTGGCCCCTTTGGTGTGGGAGCAGGCGCTGGACGTTTGCAATTTTGGGGCTGGGCTCTGGCGGCGGCGCTGAGAGCGAGCAAGGCAGCAACGTCGGCACCCTGTGCTGGCTGGCAAGTGCGGAGCCCCGGTCCCTGTGGGGCTGTGGAAGGGCTGCCAAGGGAAGGCGAGGGCCAGCAACACCTGGGAGTCCTGGCCCCTTTGGTGTGGGAGCAGGCGCTGGACATTTGCAATTTTGGGGCTGGGCTCTGGCGGCGGCGCTGAGAGCGAGCAAGGCACCAACGTCGGCACCCTGCGCTGGCTGGCAAGCGCGGAGCCCCGGTCCCTGTGGGGCTGTGGAAGGGCTGCCAAGGGAAGGCGAGGGCCAGCAACACCTGGGAGTCCTGGCCCCTTTGGTGTGGGAGCAGGCGCTGGACGTTTGCAATTTTGGGGCTGGGCTCTGGCGGCGGCGCTGAGAGCGAGCAAGGCACCAACGTCGGCACCCTGCGCTGGCTGGCAAGCGCGGAGCCCCGGTCCCTGTGGGGCTGTGGAAGGGCTGCCAAGGGAAGGCGAGGGCCAGCAACACCTGGGAGTCCTGGCCCCTTTGGTGTGGGAGCAGGCGCTGGACGTTTGCAATTTTGGGGCTGGGCTCTGGCGGCGGCGCTGAGAGCGAGCAAGGCAGCAACGTCGGCACCCTGCGCTGGCTGGCAAGCGCGGAGCCCCGGTCCCTGTGGGGCTGTGGAAGGGCTGCCAAGGGAAGGCGAGGGCCAGCAACACCTGGGAGTCCTGGCCCCTTTGGTGTGGGAGCAGGCGCTGGACGTTTGCAATGTTGGGGCTGGGCTCTGGCGGTGGCGCTGAGAGCGAGGAGGGTAGCAACGTTGGCACCCTGCGCTGGCTGGCAAGCGCGGAGCCCCGGTCCCTGTGGGGCTGTGGAAGGGCTGCCAAGGGAAGGCGAGGGCCAGCCACACCTGGGAGTCCTGGCCCCTTTGGTGTGGGAGCAGGCGCTGGACGTTTGCAATTTTGGGGCTGGGCTCTGGCGGCGGCGCTGAGAGCGAGCAAGGCACCAACGTCGGCACCCTGCGCTGGCTGGCAAGCGCGGAGCCCCGGTCCCTGTGGGGCTGTGGAAGGGCTGCCAAGGGAAGGCGAGGGCCAGCAACACCTGGGAGTCCTGGCCCCTTTGGTGTGGGAGCAGGCGCTGGACGTTTGCAATTTTGGGGCTGGGCTCTGGCGGCGGCGCTGAGAGCGATCAAGGCACCAACGTCGGCACCCTGCGCTGGCTGGCAAGCGCGGAGCCCCGGTCCCTGTGGGGCTGTGGAAGGGCTGCCAAGGGAAGGCGAGGGCCAGCCACACCTGGGAGTCCTGGCCCCTTTGGTGTGGGAGCAGGCGCTGGACGTTTGCAATTTTGGGGCTGGGCTCTGGCGGCGGCGCTGAGAGCGAGCAAGGCAGCAACGTCGGCACCCTGCGCTGGCTGGCAAGCGCGGAGCCCCGGTCCCTGTGGGGCTGTGGAAGGGCTGCCAAGGGAAGGCGAGGGCCAGCAACACCTGGGAGTCCTGGCCCCTTTGGTGTGGGAGCAGGCGCTGGACGTTTGCAATTTTGGGGCTGGGCTCTGGCGGCGGCGCTGAGAGCGAGCAAGGCACCAACGTCGGCACCCTGCGCTGGCTGGCAAGCGGGGAGCCCCGGTCCCTGTGGGGCTGTGGAAGGGCTGCCAAGGGAAGGCGAGGGCCAGCCACACCTGGGAGTCCTGGCCCCTTTGGTGTGGGAGCAGGCGCTGGACGTTTGCAATTTTGGGGCTGGGCTCTGGCGGCGGCGCTGAGAGCGAGCAAGGCACCAACGTCGGCACCCTGCGCTGGCTGGCAAGCGCGGAGCCCCGGTCCCTGTGGGGCTGTGGAAGGGCTGCCAAGGGAAGGCGAGGGCCAGCCACACCTGGGAGTCCTGGCCCCTTTGGTGTGGGAGCAGGCGCTGGACGTTTGCAATTTTGGGGCTGGGCTCTGGCGGCGGCGCTGAGAGCGAGCAAGGCACCAACGTCGGCACCCTGCGCTGGCTGGCAAGCGCGGAGCCCCGGTCCCTGTGGGGCTGTGGAAGGGCTGCCAAGGGAAGGCGAGGGCCAGCAACACCTGGGAGTCCTGGCCCCTTTGGTGTGGGAGCAGGCGCTGGACGTTTGCAATTTTGGGGCTGGGCTCTGGCGGCGGCGCTGAGAGCGAGCAAGGCACCAACGTCGGCACCCTGCGCTGGCTGGCAAGCGCGGAGCCCCGGTCCCTGTGGGGCTGTGGAAGGGCTGCCAAGGGAAGGCGAGGGCCAGCCACACCTGGGAGTCCTGGCCCCTTTGGTGTGGGAGCAGGCGCTGGACGTTTGCAATTTTGGGGCTGGGCTCTGGCGGCGGCGCTGAGAGCGAGCAAGGCACCAACGTCGGCACCCTGCGCTGGCTGGCAAGCGCGGAGCCCCGGTCCCTGTGGGGCTGTGGAAGGGCTGCCAAGGGAAGGCGAGGGCCAGCAACACCTGGGGAGTCCTGGCCCCTTTGGTGTGGGAGCAGGCGCTGGACGTTTGCAATTTTGGGGCTGGGCTCTGGCGGCGGCGCTGAGAGCGAGCAAGGCACCAACGTCGGCACCCTGCGCTGGCTGGGAAGCGCGGAGCCCCGGTCCCTGTGGGGCTGTGGAAGGGCTGCCAAGGGAAGGCGAGGGCCAGCCACACCTGGGAGTCCTGGCCCCTTTGGTGTGGGAGCAGGCGCTGGACGTTTGCAATTTTGGGGCTGGGCTCTGGCGGCGGCGCTGAGAGCGAGCAAGGCAGCAACGTCGGCACCCTGCGCTGGCTGGCAAGCGCGGAGCCCCGGTCCCTGTGGGGCTGTGGAAGGGCTGCCAAGGGAAGGCGAGGGCCAGCAACACCTGGGAGTCCTGGCCCCTTTGGTGTGGGAGCAGGCGCTGGACGTTTGCAATTTTGGGGCTGGGCTCTGGCGGCGGCGCTGAGAGCGATCAAGGCACCAACGTGGGCACCCTGCGCTGGCTGGCAAGCGCGGAGCCCCGGTCCCTGTGGGGCTGTGGAAGGGCTGCCAAGGGAAGGCGAGGGCCAGCAACACCTGGGAGTCCTGGCCCCTTTGGTGTGGGAGCAGGCGCTGGACGTTTGCAATTTTGGGGCTGGGCTCTGGCGGCGGCGCTGAGAGCGAGCAAGGCACCAACGTCGGCACCCTGCGCTGGCTGGGAAGCACGGAGCCCCGGTCCCTGTGGGGCTGTGGAAGGGCTGCCAAGGGAAGGCGAGGGCCAGCAACACCTGGGAGTCCTGGCCCCTTTGGTGTGGGAGCAGGCGCTGGACGTTTGCAATTTTGGGGCTGGGCTCTGGCGGCGGCGCTGAGAGCGAGCAAGGCACCAACGTCGGCACCCTGCGCTGGCTGGCAAGCGCGGAGCCCCGGTCCCTGTGGGGCTGTGGAAGGGCTGCCAAGGGAAGGCGAGGGCCAGCAACACCTGGGAGTCCTGGCCCCTTTGGTGTGGGAGCAGGCGCTGGACGTTTGCAATTTTGGGGCTGGGCTCTGGCGGCGGCGCTGAGAGCGAGCAAGGCAGCAACGTCGGCACCCTGCGCTGGCTGGCAAGCGCGGAGCCCCGGTCCCTGTGGGGCTGTGGAAGGGCTGCCAAGGGAAGGCGAGGGCCAGCAACACCTGGGAGTCCTGGCCCCTTTGGTGTGGGAGCAGGCGCTGGACGTTTGCAATTTTGGGGCTGGGCTCTGGCGGCGGCGCTGAGAGCGAGCAAGGCACCAACGTCGGCACCCTGCGCTGGCTGGCAAGCGCGGAGCCCCGGTCCCTGTGGGGCTGTGGAAGGGCTGCCAAGGGAAGGCGAGGGCCAGCAACACCTGGGAGTCCTGGCCCCTTTGCTGTGGGAGCAGGCGCTGGACGTTTGCAATTTTGGGGCTGGGCTCTGGCGGCGGCGCTGAGAGCGAGCAAGGCAGCAACGTCGGCACCCTGCGCTGGCTGGCAAGCGCGGAGCCCCGGTCCCTGTGGGGCTGTGGAAGGGCTGCCAAGGGAAGGCGAGGGCCAGCCACACCTGGGAGTCCTGGCCCCTTTGGTGTGGGAGCAGGTGCTGGACGTTTGCAATTTTGGGGCTGGGCTCTGGCGGCGGCGCTGAGAGCGAGCAAGGCAGCAACGTCGGCACCCTGCGCTGGCTGGCAAGCGCGGAGCCCCGGTCCCTGTGGGGCTGTGGAAGGGCTGCCAAGGGAAGGCGAGGGCCAGCAACACCTGGGAGTCCTGGCCCCTTTGGTGTGGGAGCAGGCGCTGGACGTTTGCAATTTTGGGGCTGGGCTCTGGCGGCGGCGCTGAGAGCGAGCAAGGCACCAACGTGGGCACCCTGCGCTGGCTGGCAAGCGCGGAGCTCCGGTCCCTGTGGGGCTTTGGAAGGGCTGCCAAGGGAAGGCGAGGGCCAGCAACACCTGGGAGTCCTGGCCCCTTTGGTGTGGGAGCAGGCGCTGGACGTTTGCAATTTTGGGGCTGGGCTCTGGCGGCGGCGCTGAGAGCGAGCAAGGCAGCAACGTCGGCACCCTGCGCTGGCTGGCAAGTGCGGAGCCCCGGTCCCTGTGCGGCTGTGGAAGGGCTGCCAAGGGAAGGCGAGGGCCAGCAACACCTGGGAGTCCTGGCCCCTTTGGTGTGGGAGCAGGCGCTGGACGTTTGCAATTTTGGGGCTGGGCTCTGGCGGCGGCGCTGAGAGCGAGCAAGGCACCAACGTCGGCACCCTGCGCTGGCTGGCAAGCGCGGAGCCCCGGTCCCTGTGGGGCTGTGGAAGGGCTGCCAAGGGAAGGCGAGGGCCAGCAACACCTGGGAGTCCTGGCCCCTTTGGTGTGGGAGCAGGCGCTGGACGTTTGCAATTTTGGGGCTGGGCTCTGGCGGCGGCGCTGAGAGCGAGCAAGGCACCAACGTCGGCACCCTGCGCTGGCTGGCAAGCGCGGAGCCCCGGTCCCTGTGGGGCTGTGGAAGGGCTGCCAAGGGAAGGCGAGGGCCAGCAACACCTGGGAGTCCTGGCCCCTTTGGTGTGGGAGCAGGCGCTGGACGTTTGCAATTTTGGGGCTGGGCTCTGGCGGCGGCGCTGAGAGCGAGCAAGGCAGCAACGTCGGCACCCTGCGCTGGCTGGCAAGCGCGGAGCCCCGGTCCCTGTGGGGCTGTGGAAGGGCTGCCAAAGGAAGGCGAGGGCCAGCAACACCTGGGAGTCCTGGCCCCTTTGGTGTGGGAGCAGGCGCTGGACGTTTGCAATTTTGGGGCTGGGCTCTGGCGGCGGCGCTGAGAGCGAGCAAGGCACCAACGTTGGCACCCTGCGCTGGCTGGCAAGCGCGGAGCCCCGGTCCCTGTGGGGCTGTGGAAGGGCTGCCAAGGGAAGGCGAGGGCCAGCCACACCTGGGAGTCCTGGCCCCTTTGGTGTGGGAGCAGGCGCTGGACGTTTGCAATTTTGGGGCTGGGCTCTGGCGGCGGCGCTGAGAGCGATCAAGGCACCAACGTGGGCACCCTGCGCTGGCTGGCAAGCGCGGAGCCCCGGTCCCTGTGGGGCTGTGGAAGGGCTGCCAAGGGAAGGCGAGGGCCAGCCACACCTGGGAGTCCTGGCCCCTTTGGTGTGGGAGCAGGCGCTGGACGTTTGCAATTTTGGGGCTGGGCTCTGGCGGCGGCGCTGAGAGCGAGCAAGGCAGCAACGTCGGCACCCTGCGCTGGCTGGCAAGCGCGGAGCCCCGGTCCCTGTGGGGCTGTGGAAGGGCTGCCAAGGGAAGGCGAGGGCCAGCAACACCTGGGAGTCCTGGCCCCTTTGGTGTGGGAGCAGGCGCTGGACGTTTGCAATTTTGGGGCTGGGCTCTGGCGGCGGCGCTGAGAGCGAGCAAGGCACCAACGTGGGCACCCTGCGCTGGCTGGCAAGCGCGGAGCCCCGGTCCCTGTGGGGCTGTGGAAGGGCTGCCAAGGGAAGGCGAGGGCCAGCAACACCTGGGAGTCCTGGCCCCTTTGCTGTGGGAGCAGGCGCTGGACGTTTGCAATTTTGGGGCTGGGCTCTGGCGGCGGCGCTGAGAGCGAGCAAGGCAGCAACGTCGGCACCCTGCGCTGGCTGGCAAGCGCGGAGCCCCGGTCCCTGTGGGGCTGTGGAAGGGCTGCCAAGGGAAGGCGAGGGCCAGCAACACCTGGGAGTCCTGGCCCCTTTGCTGTGGGAGCAGGCGCTGGACGTTTGCAATTTTGGGGCTGGGCTCTGGCGGCGGCGCTGAGAGCGAGCAAGGCAGCAACGTCGGCACCCTGCGCTGGCTGGCAAGCGCGGAGCCCCGGTCCCTGTGGGGCTGTGGAAGGGCTGCCAAGGGAAGGCGAGGGCCAGCCACACCTGGGAGTCCTGGCCCCTTTGGTGTGGGAGCAGGTGCTGGACGTTTGCAATTTTGGGGCTGGGCTCTGGCGGCGGCGCTGAGAGCGAGCAAGGCAGCAACGTCGGCACCCTGCGCTGGCTGGCAAGCGCGGAGCCCCGGTCCCTGTGGGGCTGTGGAAGGGCTGCCAAGGGAAGGCGAGGGCCAGCAACACCTGGGAGTCCTGGCCCCTTTGGTGTGGGAGCAGGCGCTGGACGTTTGCAATTTTGGGGCTGGGCTCTGGCGGCGGCGCTGAGAGCGAGCAAGGCACCAACGTGGGCACCCTGCGCTGGCTGGCAAGCGCGGAGCTCCGGTCCCTGTGGGGCTTTGGAAGGGCTGCCAAGGGAAGGCGAGGGCCAGCAACACCTGGGAGTCCTGGCCCCTTTGGTGTGGGAGCAGGCGCTGGACGTTTGCAATTTTGGGGCTGGGCTCTGGCGGCGGCGCTGAGAGCGAGCAAGGCAGCAACGTCGGCACCCTGCGCTGGCTGGCAAGTGCGGAGCCCCGGTCCCTGTGCGGCTGTGGAAGGGCTGCCAAGGGAAGGCGAGGGCCAGCAACACCTGGGAGTCCTGGCCCCTTTGGTGTGGGAGCAGGCGCTGGACGTTTGCAATTTTGGGGCTGGGCTCTGGCGGCGGCGCTGAGAGCGAGCAAGGCACCAACGTCGGCACCCTGCGCTGGCTGGCAAGCGCGGAGCCCCGGTCCCTGTGGGGCTGTGGAAGGGCTGCCAAGGGAAGGCGAGGGCCAGCAACACCTGGGAGTCCTGGCCCCTTTGGTGTGGGAGCAGGCGCTGGACGTTTGCAATTTTGGGGCTGGGCTCTGGCGGCGGCGCTGAGAGCGAGCAAGGCACCAACGTCGGCACCCTGCGCTGGCTGGCAAGCGCGGAGCCCCGGTCCCTGTGGGGCTGTGGAAGGGCTGCCAAGGGAAGGCGAGGGCCAGCAACACCTGGGAGTCCTGGCCCCTTTGGTGTGGGAGCAGGCGCTGGACGTTTGCAATTTTGGGGCTGGGCTCTGGCGGCGGCGCTGAGAGCGAGCAAGGCAGCAACGTCGGCACCCTGCGCTGGCTGGCAAGCGCGGAGCCCCGGTCCCTGTGGGGCTGTGGAAGGGCTGCCAAAGGAAGGCGAGGGCCAGCAACACCTGGGAGTCCTGGCCCCTTTGGTGTGGGAGCAGGCGCTGGACGTTTGCAATTTTGGGGCTGGGCTCTGGCGGCGGCGCTGAGAGCGAGCAAGGCACCAACGTTGGCACCCTGCGCTGGCTGGCAAGCGCGGAGCCCCGGTCCCTGTGGGGCTGTGGAAGGGCTGCCAAGGGAAGGCGAGGGCCAGCCACACCTGGGAGTCCTGGCCCCTTTGGTGTGGGAGCAGGCGCTGGACGTTTGCAATTTTGGGGCTGGGCTCTGGCGGCGGCGCTGAGAGCGATCAAGGCACCAACGTGGGCACCCTGCGCTGGCTGGCAAGCGCGGAGCCCCGGTCCCTGTGGGGCTGTGGAAGGGCTGCCAAGGGAAGGCGAGGGCCAGCCACACCTGGGAGTCCTGGCCCCTTTGGTGTGGGAGCAGGCGCTGGACGTTTGCAATTTTGGGGCTGGGCTCTGGCGGCGGCGCTGAGAGCGAGCAAGTGAGTCCTGGCCCTTTGGTGTGGGAGCAGGCGTGACGTTTGCAATTTTGGTGGCTGAGACGAATTATAAGTGGCTCCGGGGGCATCCAGCGTCTACGAGTATGGAGTCCTGGCCCCTTTGGTGTGGGAGCAGGCGCTGGACGTTTGCAATTTTGGGGCTGGCTCTGGCGGCGGCGCTGAGAGCGAGCAAGGCACCAACGTGGGCACCCTGCGCTGGCTGGCAAGCGCGGAGCCCCGGTCCCTGTGGGGCTGTGGAAGGGCTGCCAAGGGAAGGCGAGGGCCAGCAACACCTGGGAGTCCTGGCCCCTTTGCTGTGGGAGCAGGCGCTGGACGTTTGCAATTTTGGGGCTGGGCTCTGGCGGCGGCGCTGAGAGCGAGCAAGGCACCAACGTCGGCACCCTGCGCTGGCTGGCAAGCGCGGAGCCCCGGTCCCTGTGGGGCTGTGGAAGGGCTGCCAAGGGAAGGCGAGGGCCAGCAACACCTGGGAGTCCCTGGCCCCTTTGGTGTGGGAGCAGGCGCTGGACGTTTGCAATTTTGGGGCTGGGCTCTGGCGGCGGCGCTGAGAGCGAGCAAGGCAGCAACGTCGGCACCCTGCGCTGGCTGGGAAGCGCGGAGCCCCGGTCCCTGTGGGGCTGTGGAAGGGCTGCCAAGGGAAGGCGAGGGCCAGCCACACCTGGGAGTCCTGGCCCCTTTGGTGTGGGAGCAGGCGCTGGACGTTTGCAATTTTGGGGCTGGGCTCTGGCGGCGGCGCTGAGAGCGAGCAAGGCACCAACGTGGGCACCCTGCGCTGGCTGGCAAGCGCGGAGCCCCGGTCCCTGTGGGGCTTTGGAAGGGCTGCCAAGGGAAGGCGAGGGCCAGCAACACCTGGGAGTCCTGGCCCCTTTGGTGTGGGAGCAGGCGCTGGACGTTTGCAATTTTGGGGCTGGGCTCTGGCGGCGGCGCTGAGAGCGAGCAAGGCAGCAACGTCGGCACCCTGCGCTGGCTGGCAAGTGCGGAGCCCCGGTCCCTGTGCGGCTGTGGAAGGGCTGCCAAGGGAAGGCGAGGGCCAGCAACACCTGGGAGTCCTGGCCCCTTTGGTGTGGGAGCAGGCGCTGGACGTTTGCAATTTTGGGGCTGGGCTCTGGCGGCGGCGCTGAGAGCGAGCAAGGCACCAACGTCGGCACCCTGCGCTGGCTGGCAAGCGCGGAGCCCCGGTCCCTGTGGGGCTGTGGAAGGGCTGCCAAGGGAAGGCGAGGGCCAGCAACACCTGGGAGTCCTGGCCCCTTTGGTGTGGGAGCAGGCGCTGGACGTTTGCAATTTTGGGGCTGGGCTCTGGCGGCGGCGCTGAGAGCGAGCAAGGCACCAACGTCGGCACCCTGCGCTGGCTGGCAAGCGCGGAGCCCCGGTCCCTGTGGGGCTGTGGAAGGGCTGCCAAGGGAAGGCGAGGGCCAGCAACACCTGGGAGTCCTGGCCCCTTTGGTGTGGGAGCAGGCGCTGGACGTTGGCAATTTTGGGGCTGGGCTCTGGCGGCGGCGCTGAGAGCGAGCAAGGCAGCAACGTCGGCACCCTGCGCTGGCTGGGAAGCGCGGAGCCCCGGTCCCTGTGGGGCTGTGGAAGGGCTGCCAAAGGAAGGCGAGGGCCAGCAACACCTGGGAGTCCTGGCCCCTTTGGTGTGGGAGCAGGCGCTGGACGTTTGCAATTTTGGGGCTGGGCTCTGGCGGCGGCGCTGAGAGCGAGCAAGGCACCAACGTCGGCACCCTGCGCTGGCTGGCAAGCGCGGAGCCCCGGTCCCTGTGGGGCTGTGGAAGGGCTGCCAAGGGAAGGCGAGGGCCAGCCACACCTGGGAGTCCTGGCCCCTTTGGTGTGGGAGCAGGCGCTGGACGTTTGCAATTTTGGGGCTGGGCTCTGGCGGCGGCGCTGAGAGCGAGCAAGGCACCAACGTCGGCACCCTGCGCTGGCTGGCAAGCGCGGAGCCCCGGTCCCTGTGGGGCTGTGGAAGGGCTGCCAAGGGAAGGCGAGGGCCAGCAACACCTGGGAGTCCTGGCCCCTTTGGTGTGGGAGCAGGCGCTGGACGTTTGCAATTTTGGGGCTGGGCTCTGGCGGCGGCGCTGAGAGCGAGCAAGGCACCAACGTCGGCACCCTGCGCTGGCTGGCAAGCGCGGAGCCCCGGTCCCTGTGGGGCTGTGGAAGGGCTGCCAAGGGAAGGCGAGGGCCAGCAACACCTGGGAGTCCTGGCCCCTTTGGTGTGGGAGCAGGCGCTGGACGTTTGCAATTTTGGGGCTGGGCTCTGGCGGCGGCGCTGAGAGCGAGCAAGGCAGCAACGTCGGCACCCTGCGCTGGCTGGCAAGCGCGGAGCCCCGGTCCCTGTGGGGCTGTGGAAGGGCTGCCAAGGGAAGGCGAGGGCCAGCAACACCTGGGAGTCCTGGCCCCTTTGGTGTGGGAGCAGGCGCTGGACGTTTGCAATTTTGGGGCTGGGCTCTGGCGGCGGCGCTGAGAGCGAGCAAGGCAGCAACGTCGGCACCCTGCGCTGGCTGGCAAGCGCGGAGCCCCGGTCCCTGTGGGGCTGTGGAAGGGCTGCCAAAGGAAGGCGAGGGCCAGCAACACCTGGGAGTCCTGGCCCCTTTGGTGTGGGAGCAGGCGCTGGACGTTTGCAATTTTGGGGCTGGGCTCTGGCGGCGGCGCTGAGAGCGAGCAAGGCACCAACGTCGGCACCCTGCGCTGGCTGGCAAGCGCGGAGCCCCGGTCCCTGTGGGGCTGTGGAAGGGCTGCCAAGGGAAGGCGAGGGCCAGCCACACCTGGGAGTCCTGGCCCCTTTGGTGTGGGAGCAGGCGCTGGACGTTTGCAATTTTGGGGCTGGGCTCTGGCGGCGGCGCTGAGAGCGAGCAAGGCAGCAACGTCGGCACCCTGCGCTGGCTGGCAAGCGCGGAGCCCCGGTCCCTGTGGGGCTGTGGAAGGGCTGCCAAGGGAAGGCGAGGGCCAGCAACACCTGGGAGTCCTGGCCCCTTTGGTGTGGGAGCAGGCGCTGGACGTTTGCAATTTTGGGGCTGGGCTCTGGCGGCGGCGCTGAGAGCGAGCAAGGCAGCAACGTCGGCACCCTGCGCTGGCTGGCAAGCGCGGAGCCCCGGTCCCTGTGGGGCTGTGGAAGGGCTGCCAAGGGAAGGCGAGGGCCAGCAACACCTGGGAGTCCTGGCCCCTTTGGTGTGGGAGCAGGCGCTGGACGTTTGCAATTTTGGGGCTGGGCTCTGGCGGCGGCGCTGAGAGCGAGCAAGGCACCAACGTGGGCACCCTGCGCTGGCTGGCAAGCGCGGAGCCCCGGTCCCTGTGGGGCTGTGGAAGGGCTGCCAAGGGAAGGCGAGGGCCAGCAACACCTGGGAGTCCTGGCCCCTTTGGTGTGGGAGCAGGCGCTGGACGTTTGCAATTTTGGGGCTGGGCTCTGGCGGCGGCGTTGAGAGCGAGCAAGGCAGCAACGTCGGCACCCTGCGCTGGCTGGCAAGCGCGGAGCCCCGGTCCCTGTGGGGCTGTGGAAGGGCTGCCAAAGGAAGGCGAGGGCCAGCAACACCTGGGAGTCCTGGCCCCTTTGGTGTGGGAGCAGGCGCTGGACGTTGGCAATTTTGGGGCTGGGCTCTGGCGGCGGCGCTGAGAGCGAGCAAGGCACCAACGTCGGCACCCTGCGCTGGCTGGCAAGCGCGGAGCCCCGGTCCCTGTGGGGCTGTGGAAGGGCTGCCAAGGGAAGGCGAGGGCCAGCAACACCTGGGAGTCCTGGCCCCTTTGGTGTGGGAGCAGGCGCTGGACGTTTGCAATTTTGGGGCTGGGCTCTGGCGGCGGCGCTGAGAGCGAGCAAGGCACCAACGTGGGCACCCTGCGCTGGCTGGCAAGCGCGGAGCCCCGGTCCCTGTGGGGCTGTGGAAGGGCTGCCAAGGGAAGGCGAGGGCCAGCAACACCTGGGAGTCCTGGCCCCTTTGGTGTGGGAGCAGGCGCTGGACGTTTGCAATTTTGGGGCTGGGCTCTGGCGGCGGCGCTGAGAGCGAGCAAGGCACCAACGTCGGCACCCTGCGCTGGCTGGCAAGCGCGGAGCCCCGGTCCCTGTGGGGCTGTGGAAGGGCTGCCAAGGGAAGGCGAGGGCCAGCAACACCTGGGAGTCCTGGCCCCTTTGGTGTGGGAGCAGGCGCTGGACGTTTGCAATTTTGGGGCTGGGCTCTGGCGGCGGCGCTGAGAGCGAGCAAGGCACCAACGTCGGCACCCTGCGCTGGCTGGCAAGCGCGGAGCCCCGGTCCCTGTGGGGCTGTGGAAGGGCTGCCAAGGGAAGGCGAGGGCCAGCCACACCTGGGAGTCCTGGCCCCTTTGCTGTGGGAGCAGGCGCTGGACGTTTGCAATTTTGGGGCTGGGCTCTGGCGGCGGCGCTGAGAGCGAGCAAGGCAGCAACGTCGGCACCCTGCGCTGGCTGGCAAGCGCGGAGCCCCGGTCCCTGTGGGGCTGTGGAAGGGCTGCCAAGGGAAGGCGAGGGCCAGCAACACCTGGGAGTCCTGGCCCCTTTGGTGTGGGAGCAGGCGCTGGACGTTTGCAATTTTGGGGCTGGGCTCTGGCGGCGGCGCTGAGAGCGAGCAAGGCAGCAACGTCGGCACCCTGCGCTGGCTGGCAAGCGCGGAGCCCCGGTCCCTGTGGGGCTGTGGAAGGGCTGCCAAAGGAAGGCGAGGGCCAGCAACACCTGGGAGTCCTGGCCCCTTTGGTGTGGGAGCAGGCGCTGGACGTTTGCAATTTTGGGGCTGGGCTCTGGCGGCGGCGCTGAGAGCGAGCAAGGCACCAACGTCGGCACCCTGCGCTGGCTGGCAAGCGCAGAGCCCCGGTCCCTGTGGGGCTGTGGAAGGGCTGCCAAGGAAAGGCGAGGGCCAGCCACACCTGGGAGTCCTGGCCCCTTTGGTGTGGGAGCAGGCGCTGGACGTTTGCAATTTTGGGGCTGGGCTCTGGCGGCGGCGCTGAGAGCGAGCAAGGCAGCAACGTCGGCACCCTGCGCTGGCTGGGAAGCGCGGAGCCCCGGTCCCTGTGGGGCTGTGGAAGGGCTGCCAAGGGAAGGCGAGGGCCAGCAACACCTGGGAGTCCTGGCCCCTTTGGTGTGGGAGCAGGCGCTGGACATTTGCAATTTTGGGGCTGGGCTCTGGCGGCGGCGCTGAGAGCGAGCAAGGCAGCAACGTCGGCACCCTGCACTGGCTGGCAAGCGCGGAGCCCCGGTCCCTGTGGGGCTGTGGAAGGGCTGCCAAGGGAAGGCGAGGGCCAGCAACACCTGGGAGTCCTGGCCCCTTTGGTGTGGGAGCAGGCGCTGGACGTTTGCAATTTTGGGGCTGGGCTCTGGCGGCGGCGCTGAGAGCGAGCAAGGCACCAACGTGGGCACCCTGCGCTGGCTGGCAAGCGCGGAGCCCCGGTCCCTGTGGGGCTGTGGAAGGGCTGCCAAGGGAAGGCGAGGGCCAGCCACACCTGGGAGTCCTGGCCCCTTTGGTGTGGGAGCAGGCGCTGGACGTTTGCAATTTTGGGGCTGGGCTCTGGCGGCGGCGCTGAGAGCGAGCAAGGCACCAACGTGGGCACCCTGCGCTGGCTGGCAAGCGCGGAGCCCCGGTCCCTGTGGGGCTGTGGAAGGGCTGCCAAGGGAAGGCGAGGGCCAGCCACACCTGGGAGTCCTGGCCCCTTTGGTGTGGGAGCAGGCGCTGGACGTTTGCAATTTTGGGGCTGGGCTCTGGCGGCGGCGCTGAGAGCGAGCAAGGCACCAACGTCGGCACCCTGCGCTGGCTGGCAAGCGCGGAGCCCCGGTCCCTGTGGGGCTGTGGAAGGGCTGCCAAGGGAAGGCGAGGGCCAGCAACACCTGGGAGTCCTGGCCCCTTTGGTGTGGGAGCAGGCGCTGGACGTTTGCAATTTTGGGCTGGGCTCTGGCGGCGGCGCTGAGAGCGAGCAAGGCACCAACGTCGGCACCCTGCGCTGGCTGGCAAGCGCGGAGCCCCGGTCCCTGTGGGGCTGTGGAAGGGCTGCCAAGGGAAGGCGAGGGCCAGCAACACCTGGGAGTCCTGGCCCCTTTGGTGTGGGAGCAGGCGCTGGACGTTTGCAATTTTGGGGCTGGGCTCTGGCGGCGGCGCTGAGAGCGAGCAAGGCACCAACGTCGGCACCCTGCGCTGGCTGGCAAGCGCGGAGCCCCGGTCCCTGTGGGGCTGTGGAAGGGCTGCCAAAGGAAGGCGAGGGCCAGCAACACCTGGGAGTCCTGGCCCCTTTGGTGTGGGAGCAGGCGCTGGACGTTTGCAATTTTGGGGCTGGGCTCTGGCGGCGGCGCTGAGAGCGAGCAAGGCACCAACGTCGGCACCCTGCGCTGGCTGGCAAGCGCGGAGCCCCGGTCCCTGTGGGGCTGTGGAAGGGCTGCCAAGGAAAGGCGAGGGCCAGCCACACCTGGGAGTCCTGGCCCCTTTGGTGTGGGAGCAGGCGCTGGACGTTTGCAATTTTGGGGCTGGGCTCTGGCGGCGGCGCTGAGAGCGAGCAAGGCACCAACGTGGGCACCCTGCGCTGGCTGGCAAGCGCGGAGCCCCGGTCCCTGTGGGGCTGTGGAAGGGCTGCCAAGGGAAGGCGAGGGCCAGCAACACCTGGGAGTCCTGGCCCCTTTGGTGTGGGAGCAGGCGCTGGACGTTTGCAATTTTGGGGCTGGGCTCTGGCGGCGGCGCTGAGAGCGAGCAAGGCACCAACGTGGGCACCCTGCGCTGGCTGGCAAGCGCGGAGCCCCGGTCCCTGTGGGGCTGTGGAAGGGCTGCCAAGGGAAGGCGAGGGCCAGCAACACCTGGGAGTCCTGGCCCCTTTGGCTGTGGGAGCAGGCGCTGGACGTTTGCAATTTTGGGGCTGGGCTCTGGCGGCGGCGCTGAGAGCGAGCAAGGCAGCAACGTCGGCACCCTGCGCTGGCTGGCAAGCGCGGAGCCCCGGTCCCTGTGGGGCTGTGGAAGGCTGCCAAGGGAAGGCGAGGGCCAGCCACACCTGGGAGTCCTGGCCCCTTTGGTGTGGGAGCAGGTGCTGGACGTTTGCAATTTTGGGGCTGGGCTCTGGCGGCGGCGCTGAGAGCGAGCAAGGCAGCAACGTCGGCACCCTGCGCTGGCTGGCAAGCGCGGAGCCCCGGTCCCTGTGGGGCTGTGGAAGGGCTGCCAAGGGAAGGCGAGGGCCAGCAACACCTGGGAGTCCTGGCCCCTTTGCTGTGGGAGCAGGCGCTGGACGTTTGCAATTTTGGGGCTGGGCTCTGGCGGCGGCGCTGAGAGCGAGCAAGGCACCAACGTGGGCACCCTGCGCTGGCTGGCAAGCGCGGAGCCCCGGTCCCTGTGGGGCTGTGGAAGGGCTGCCAAGGGAAGGCGAGGGCCAGCAACACCTGGGAGTCCTGGCCCCTTTGGTGTGGGAGCAGGCGCTGGACGTTTGCAATTTTGGGGCTGGGCTCTGGCGGCGGCGCTGAGAGCGAGCAAGGCACCAACGTCGGCACCCTGCGCTGGCTGGCAAGCGCGGAGCCCCGGTCCCTGTGGGGCTGTGGAAGGGCTGCCAAGGGAAGGCGAGGGCCAGCAACACCTGGGAGTCCTGGCCCCTTTGGTGTGGGAGCAGGCGCTGGACGTTTGCAATTTTGGGGCTGGGCTCTGGCGGCGGCGCTGAGAGCGAGCAAGGCACCAACGTCGGCACCCTGCGCTGGCTGGCAAGCGCGGAGCCCCGGTCCCTGTGGGGCTGTGGAAGGGCTGCCAAGGGAAGGCGAGGGCCAGCAACACCTGGGAGTCCTGGCCCCTTTGGTGTGGGAGCAGGCGCTGGACGTTTGCAATTTTGGGGCTGGGCTCTGGCGGCGGCGCTGAGAGCGAGCAAGGCAGCAACGTCGGCACCCTGCGCTGGCTGGCAAGCGCGGAGCCCCGGTCCCTGTGGGGCTGTGGAAGGGCTGCCAAAGGAAGGCGAGGGCCAGCAACACCTGGGAGTCCTGGCCCCTTTGGTGTGGGAGCAGGCGCTGGACGTTTGCAATTTTGGGGCTGGGCTCTGGCGGCGGCGCTGAGAGCGAGCAAGGCACCAACGTCGGCACCCTGCGCTGGCTGGCAAGCGCGGAGCCCCGGTCCCTGTGGGGCTGTGGAAGGGCTGCCAAGGAAAGGCGAGGGCCAGCCACACCTGGGAGTCCTGGCCCCTTTGGTGTGGGAGCAGGCGCTGGACGTTTGCAATTTTGGGGCTGGGCTCTGGCGGCGGCGCTGAGAGCGAGCAAGGCAGCAACGTCGGCACCCTGCGCTGGCTGGGAAGCGCGGAGCCCCGGTCCCTGTGGGGCTGTGGAAGGGCTGCCAAGGGAAGGCGAGGGCCAGCAACACCTGGGAGTCCTGGCCCCTTTGGTGTGGGAGCAGGCGCTGGACGTTTGCAATTTTGGGGCTGGGCTCTGGCGGCGGCGCTGAGAGCGAGCAAGGCAGCAACGTCGGCACCCTGCACTGGCTGGCAAGCGCGGAGCCCCGGTCCCTGTGGGGCTGTGGAAGGGCTGCCAAGGGAAGGCGAGGGCCAGCAACACCTGGGAGTCCTGGCCCCTTTGGTGTGGGAGCAGGCGCTGGACGTTTGCAATTTTGGGGCTGGGCTCTGGCGGCGGCGCTGAGAGCGAGCAAGGCACCAACGTCGGCACCCTGCGCTGGCTGGCAAGCGCGGAGCCCCGGTCCCTGTGGGGCTGTGGAAGGGCTGCCAAGGGAAGGCGAGGGCCAGCCACACCTGGGAGTCCTGGCCCCTTTGGTGTGGGAGCAGGCGCTGGACGTTTGCAATTTTGGGGCTGGGCTCTGGCGGCGGCGCTGAGAGCGAGCAAGGCAGCAACGTCGGCACCCTGCGCTGGCTGGCAAGCGCGGAGCCCCGGTCCCTGTGGGGCTGTGGAAGGGCTGCCAAAGGGAAGGCGAGGGCCAGCAACACCTGGGAGTCCTGGCCCCTTTGGTGTGGGAGCAGGCGCTGGACGTTTGCAATTTTGGGGCTGGGCTCTGGCGGCGGCGCTGAGAGCGAGCAAGGCACCAACGTCGGCACCCTGCGCTGGCTGGCAAGCGCGGAGCCCCGGTCCCTGTGGGGCTGTGGAAGGGCTGCCAAGGGAAGGCGAGGGCCAGCAACACCTGGGAGTCCTGGCCCCTTTGGTGTGGGAGCAGGCGCTGGACGTTTGCAATTTTGGGGCTGGGCTCTGGCGGCGGCGCTGAGAGCGAGCAAGGCACCAACGTCGGCACCCTGCGCTGGCTGGCAAGCGCGGAGCCCCGGTCCCTGTGGGGCTGTGGAAGGGCTGCCAAGGGAAGGCGAGGGCCAGCAACACCTGGGAGTCCTGGCCCCTTTGGTGTGGGAGCAGGCGCTGGACGTTTGCAATTTTGGGGCTGGGCTCTGGCGGCGGCGCTGAGAGTGAGCAAGGCACCAACGTCGGCACCCTGCGCTGGCTGGCAAGCGCGGAGCCCCGGTCCCTGTGGGGCTGTGGAAGGGCTGCCAAGGAAGGCGAGGGCCAGCAACACCTGGGAGTCCTGGCCCCTTTGGTGTGGGAGCAGGCGCTGGACGTTTGCAATTTTGGGGCTGGGCTCTGGCGGCGGCGCTGAGAGCGAGCAAGGCAGCAACGTCGGCACCCTGCGCTGGCTGGGAAGCGCGGAGCCCCGGTCCCTGTGGGGCTGTGGAAGGGCTGCCAAGGGAAGGCGAGGGCCAGCAACACCTGGGAGTCCTGGCCCCTTTGGTGTGGGAGCAGGCGCTGGACGTTTGCAATTTTGGGGCTGGGCTCTGGCGGCGGCGCTGAGAGCGAGCAAGGCACCAACGTCGGCACCCTGCGCTGGCTGGCAAGCGCGGAGCCCCGGTCCCTGTGGGGCTGTGGAAGGGCTGCCAAGGGAAGGCGAGGGCCAGCAACACCTGGGAGTCCTGGCCCTTTTGGTGTGGGAGCAGGCGCTGGACGTTTGCAATTTTGGGGCTGGGCTCTGGCGGCGGCGCTGAGAGCGAGCAAGGCAGCAACGTCGGCACCCTGCGCTGGCTGGCAAGCGCGGAGCCCCGGTCCCTGTGGGGCTGTGGAAGGGCTGCCAAGGGAAGGCGAGGGCCAGCCACACCTGGGAGTCCTGGCCCCTTTGGTGTGGGAGCAGGTGCTGGACGTTTGCAATTTTGGGGCTGGGCTCTGGCGGCGGCGCTGAGAGCGAGCAAGGCAGCAACGTCGGCACCCTGCGCTGGCTGGCAAGCGCGGAGCCCCGGTCCCTGTGGGGCTGTGGAAGGGCTGCCAAGGGAAGGCGAGGGCCAGCAACACCTGGGAGTCCTGGCCCCTTTGGTGTGGGAGCAGGCGCTGGACGTTTGCAATTTTGGGGCTGGGCTCTGGCGGCGGCGCTGAGAGCGAGCAAGGCACCAACGTCGGCACCCTGCGCTGGCTGGCAAGCGCGGAGCCCCGGTCCCTGTGGGGCTGTGGAAGGGCTGCCAAGGGAAGGCGAGGGCCAGCAACACCTGGGAGTCCTGGCCCCTTTGGTGTGGGAGCAGGCGCTGGACGTTTGCAATTTTGGGGCTGGGCTCTGGCGGCGGCGCTGAGAGCGAGCAAGGCAGCAACGTCGGCACCCTGCGCTGGCTGGCAAGCGCGGAGCCCCGGTCCCTGTGCGGCTGTGGAAGGGCTGCCAAGGGAAGGCGAGGGCCAGCAACACCTGGGAGTCCTGGCCCCTTTGGTGTGGGAGCAGGCGCTGGACGTTTGCAATTTTGGGGCTGGGCTCTGGCGGCGGCGCTGAGAGCGAGCAAGGCACCAACGTCGGCACCCTGCGCTGGCTGGCAAGCGCGGAGCCCCGGTCCCTGTGGGGCTGTGGAAGGGCTGCCAAGGGAAGGCGAGGGCCAGCAACACCTGGGAGTCCTGGCCCCTTTGGTGTGGGAGCAGGCGCTGGACGTTTGCAATTTTGGGGCTGGGCTCTGGCGGCGGCGCTGAGAGCGAGCAAGGCACCAACGTCGGCACCCTGCGCTGGCTGGCAAGCGCGGAGCCCCGGTCCCTGTGGGGCTGTGGAAGGGCTGCCAAGGGAAGGCGAGGGCCAGCAACACCTGGGAGTCCTGGCCCCTTTGGTGTGGGAGCAGGCGCTGGACGTTTGCAATTTTGGGGCTGGGCTCTGCGGCGGCGCTGAGAGCGAGCAAGGCAGCAACGTCGGCACCCTGCGCTGGCTGGCAAGCGCGGAGCCCCGGTCCCTGTGGGGCTGTGGAAGGGCTGCCAAAGGAAGGCGAGGGCCAGCAACACCTGGGAGTCCTGGCCCCTTTGGTGTGGGAGCAGGCGCTGGACGTTTGCAATTTTGGGGCTGGGCTCTGGCGGCGGCGCTGAGAGCGAGCAAGGCAGCAACGTCGGCACCCTGCGCTGGCTGGCAAGCGCGGAGCCCCGGTCCCTGTGGGGCTGTGGAAGGGCTGCCAAGGGAAGGCGAGGGCCAGCAACACCTGGGAGTCCTGGCCCCTTTGGTGTGGGAGCAGGCGCTGGACGTTTGCAATTTTGGGGCTGGGCTCTGGCGGCGGCGCTGAGAGCGAGCAAGGCACCAACGTCGGCACCCTGCGCTGGCTGGCAAGCGCGGAGCCCCGGTCCCTGTGGGGCTGTGGAAGGGCTGCCAAGGGAAGGCGAGGGCCAGCAACACCTGGGAGTCCTGGCCCCTTTGGTGTGGGAGCAGGCGCTGGACGTTTGCAATTTTTGGGGCTGGGCTCTGGCGGCGGCGCTGAGAGCGAGCAAGGCACCAACGTCGGCACCCTGCGCTGGCTGGCAAGCGCGGAGCCCCGGTCCCTGTGGGGCTGTGGAAGGGCTGCCAAGGGAAGGCGAGGGCCAGCAACACCTGGGAGTCCTGGCCCCTTTGGTGTGGGAGCAGGCGCTGGACGTTTGCAATTTTGGGGCTGGGCTCTGGCGGCGGCGCTGAGAGCGAGCAAGGCAGCAACGTCGGCACCCTGCGCTGGCTGGCAAGCGCGGAGCCCCGGTCCCTGTGGGGCTGTGGAAGGGCTGCCAAGGGAAGGCGAGGGCCAGCAACACCTGGGAGTCCTGGCCCCTTTGGTGTGGGAGCAGGCGCTGGACGTTTGCAATTTTGGGGCTGGGCTCTGGCGGCGGCGCTGAGAGCGAGCAAGGCCACCAACGTCGGCACCCTGCGCTGGCTGGCAAGCGCGGAGCCCCGGTCCCTGTGGGGCTGTGGAAGGGCTGCCAAGGAAGGCGAGGGCCAGCAACACCTGGGAGTCCTGGCCCCTTTGGTGTGGGAGCCAGGCGCTGGACGTTTGCAATTTTGGGGCTGGGCTCTGGCGGCGGCGCTGAGAGCGAGCAAGGCACCAACGTGGCACCCTGCGCTGGCTGGCAAGCGCGGAGCCCCGGTCCCTGTGGGGCTGTGGAAGGGCTGCCAAGGGAAGGCGAGGGCCAGCAACACCTGGGAGTCCTGGCCCCTTTGGTGTGGGAGCAGGCGCTGGACGTTTGCAATTTTGGGGCTGGGCTCTGGCGGCGGCGCTGAGAGCGAGCAAGGCACCAACGTGGGCACCCTGCGCTGGCTGGCAAGCGCGGAGCCCCGGTCCCTGTGGGGCTGTGGAAGGGCTGCCAAGGGAAGGCGAGGGCCAGCAACACCTGGGAGTCCTGGCCCCTTTGGTGTGGGAGCAGGCGCTGGACGTTTGCAATTTTGGGGCTGGGCTCTGGCGGCGGCGCTGAGAGCGAGCAAGGCACCAACGTCGGCACCCTGCGCTGGCTGGCAAGCGCGGAGCCCCGGTCCCTGTGGGGCTGTGGAAGGGCTGCCAAGGGAAGGCGAGGGCCAGCAACACCTGGGAGTCCTGGCCCCTTTGGTGTGGGAGCAGGCGCTGGACGTTTGCAATTTTGGGGCTGGGCTCTGGCGGCGGCGCTGAGAGCGAGCAAGGCACCAACGTCGGCACCCTGCGCTGGCTGGCAAGCGCGGAGCCCCGGTCCCTGTGGGGCTGTGGAAGGGCTGCCAAGGGAAGGCGAGGGCCAGCAACACCTGGGAGTCCTGGCCCCTTTGGTGTGGGAGCAGGCGCTGGACGTTTGCAATTTTGGGGCTGGGCTCTGGCGGCGGCGCTGAGAGCGAGCAAGGCACCAACGTCGGCACCCTGCGCTGGCTGGCAAGCGCGGAGCCCCGGTCCCTGTGGGGCTGTGGAAGGGCTGCCAAGGAAGGCGAGGGCCAGCAACACCTGGGAGTCCTGGCCCCTTTGGTGTGGGAGCAGGCGCTGGACGTTTGCAATTTTGGGGCTGGGCTCTGGCGGCGGCGCTGAGAGCGAGCAAGGCACCAACGTCGGCACCCTGCGCTGGCTGGCAAGCGCGGAGCCCCGGTCCCTGTGGGGCTGTGGAAGGGCTGCCAAGGGAAGGCGAGGGCCAGCCACACCTGGGAGTCCTGGCCCCTTTGGTGTGGGAGCAGGCGCTGGACGTTTGCAATTTTGGGGCTGGGCTCTGGCGGCGGCGCTGAGAGCGAGCAAGGCAGCAACGTCGGCACCCTGCGCTGGCTGGCAAGCGCGGAGCCCCGGTCCCTGTGGGGCTGTGGAAGGGCTGCCAAGGAAGGCGAGGGCCAGCAACACCTGGGAGTCCTGGCCCCTTTGGTGTGGGAGCAGGCGCTGGACGTTTGCAATTTTGGGGCTGGGCTCTGGCGGCGGCGCTGAGAGCGAGCAAGGCACCAACGTCGGCACCCTGCGCTGGCTGGCAAGCGCGGAGCCCCGGTCCCTGTGGGGCTGTGGAAGGGCTGCCAAGGGAAGGCGAGGGCCAGCCACACCTGGGAGTCCTGGCCCCTTTGGTGTGGGAGCAGGCGCTGGACGTTTGCAATTTTGGGGCTGGGCTCTGGCGGCGGCGCTGAGAGCGAGCAAGGCACCAACGTCGGCACCCTGCGCTGGCTGGCAAGCGCGGAGCCCCGGTCCCTGTGGGGCTGATACTCGTAGACGCTGCAAGGGAAGGCGAGGGCCCAACCACACCTGGGAGTCTGGCCCCTGTGTGGGAGCAGGCGCTGGAGTTTGCAATTTGGGGCTGGGCTCTGGCGGCGGCGCTGAGACGAGCCACCACGCTGGCGGCTGGCAGCGCGGAGCCCCGGCCCTGTGGGGCTGTGGAAGGGCTTGGCCGGGTGGGGGGGGCGGCGCTGAGAGCGAGCAAGGCACCAACGTCGGCACCCTGCGCTGGCTGGCAAGCGCGGAGCCCCGGTCCCTGTGGGGCTG
>NW_027472366.1:0-33293 GCF_965638725.1 Aptenodytes patagonicus | reverse complement strand
CCATGAGCTCCCATGGGATCACATGGGGTCACCCGAGCTCACACGAGCTCACGTGTGCTCACACGGGATCACACAGGGCTCCTGCGGGATCATACGGGCTCACATGGGCTCACACGGGGTCACTCGAGCTCGCACGAGCTCACGTGTGCTCACACGGGGCTCACACGGGATCACTTGAGCTCACACAAGCTCACGTGTGCTCACATGGGGCTCACACGGGGTCACTCGAGCTCGCACGAGCTCACGTGTGCTCACACGGGGCTCACACGGGATCACAAGGGCTCCCGCGGGATCATACGGGCTCACCATGGGGCTCACACGGGGTCAGTCGAGCTCACACGAGCTCACATGTGCTCACACGGGGCTCGCACGGGGTCACTCGAGCTCACACGAGCTCACGTGTGCTCACATGGGATCACAAGGGCTCCCACGGGATCATACGGGCTCACACAGGGCTCACACGGGGTCACTCGAGCTCGCACGAGCTCACGTGTGCTCACACAGGATCACAAGGGCTCCCGCAGGATCATACGGGCTCACACGGGGCTCACACGGGGTCACTCAAGCTCACACGAGCTCACGTGTGCTCACACGGGATCACAAGGGCTCCCGCGGGATCATACGGGCTCACACGGGGCTCACACGGGCTCACACGGATGCACATGAGCTCCCACGGGCTCACACGGGGTCACTCGAGCTCGCACGAGCTCACGTGTGCTCACACGGGGCTCACACGGGATCACAAGGGCTCCCGCGGGATCATACGGGCTCACATGGGGCTCACACGGGGTCACTCGAGCTCACGTGTGCTCACACGGGATCACAAGGGCTCCACGGGATCATACGGGCTCACACGGGGGCTCACACAGATGCACATGAGCTCCCACGGGCTCACACGGGGTCACTCGAGCTCACACGAGCTCACGTGTGCTCACGCGGGGCTCACATGGGGTCACACGGGGCTCACACTGGATCACTCGAGCTCACACGGATGCACATGAGCTCCCACAGGGTCACTCGAGCTCACACGAGCTCACGTGTGCTCACACGGGCTCACATGGGATCACAAGGGCTCCCGCGGGATCATATGGGCTCACATGGGGCTCCCACGGGGTCACTTGAGCTCACACGAGCTCACGCGTGCTCACACAGGCTCACATGGGCTCACACGGGATCAGCTGAGGTCACACAAGCTCACGTGGGGTCACACAAGGTCGCATGGGATCACACAAGGTCACACGGGGTCACACGAGGTCACACGGGGTCGCACAAGCTCACGTGGGGTCGCACAAGCTCAGACAGGGTCACATGGGATCACACAGGATCACACAAGCTCACCCGGGATCACACAAGCTCACAGGGGTTGCACAAGCTCACACGGGGTCACACGGGATCACACAAGCTCACAGGGGATCGCACAAGCTCACGTAGGGTCCCACAAGCTCACCCGGGGTCCCACAAGCTCACGTGGGGTCCCACAAGCTCACACAGGGTCCCACGGGATCACACAGGATCACACAAGCTCACAGGGGGTCGCACAAACTCACCTAGGGTCACACAAGCTCACGTGGGATCCCACAAGCTCACCCAGGCTCACCCAGGCTCATATGGGCTCGCACAAGCTCACACAGGATCACACGGGGCTCCCACGGGATCACACGGGCTCCCATGGGCTCCCACGGGGTCACACGAGCTCCCACGGTGCACATGAGCTCCCACGGGATCGCACGGGGTCACTCGAGCTCACACAAGCTCACCCAGGCTCATATGGGCTCGCACAAGCTCACACAGGATCACACGGGGCTCCCACGGGATCACACGGGGCTCACATGGGCTCCCACGGGGTCACACGAGCTCCCACGGGTGCACATGAGCTCCCACGGGATCGCACGGGGTCACTCGAGCTCGCACAAGCTCACCCAGGCTCATATGGGCTCGCACAAGCTCACACAGGATCACACGGGGCTCCCACGGGATCACACGGGCTCCCACGGGGTCACACGAGCTCACACGGGTGCACATGAGCTCCCACGGGATCACACGGGGTCACTCGAGCTCGCACAAGCTCACCCAGGCTCACCCAGGCTCATATGGGCTCGCACAAGCTCACACAGGATCACACGGGGCTCACACGGGCTCCCACGGGGTCACACGAGCTCACACGAGCTCACACGGGTGCACATGAGCTCCCACGGGATCGCACGGGGTCACTCGAGCTCACACAAGCTCACCCAGGCTCACCCAGGCTCATATGGGCTCGCACAAGCTCACACAGGATCACACGGGGCTCCCACGGGATCACACGGGCTCCCACGGGCTCCCACGGGGTCACACGAGCTCACACGGGTGCACATGAGCTCCCACGGGATCGCACGGGGTCACTCGAGCTCACACAAGCTCACCCGGCTCACCCAGGCTCATATGGGCTCGCACAAGCTCACACAGGATCACACGGGGCTCACACGGGCTCCCACGGGGTCACACGAGCTCACACGAGCTCCCACGGGTGCACATGAGCTCCCACGGGATCGCACGGGGTCACTCGAGCTCGCACAAGCTCACCCAGGCTCATATGGGCTCGCACAAGCTCACACAGGATCACACGGGGCTCCCACGGGATCACACGGGCTCCCATGGGCTCCCACGGGGTCACACGAGCTCACACGGGTGCACATGAGCTCCCACGGGATCACACGGGGTCACTCGAGCTCACACAAGCTCACCCAGGCTCATATGGGCTTGCACAAGCTCACACAGGATCACACGGGGCTCACACAGGATCACACGGGGCTCCCACGGGATCACACGGGCTCCCACGGGCTCCCACGGGGTCACACGAGCTCACACGGGTGCACATGAGCTCCCACGGGATCGCACGGGGTCACTCGAGCTCGCACAAGCTCACCCAGGCTCACCCAGGCTCATATGGGCTCGCACAAGGCTCACACAGGATCACACGGGGCTCACACAGGATCACACGGGGCTCCCACGGGATCACACGGGCTCCCACGGGGTCACACGAGCTCACACGGGTGCACATGAGCTCCCACGGGATCGCACGGGGTCACTCGAGCTCGCACAAGCTCACCCAGGCTCACCCAGGCTCATATGGGCTCGCACAAGCTCACACAGGATCACACGGGGCTCCCACGGGATCACACGGGCTCCCACGGGGTCACACGAGCTCACACGGGTGCACATGAGCTCCCACGGGATCGCACGGGGTCACTCGAGCTCACACAAGCTCACCCAGGCTCACCCAGGCTCATATGGGCTCGCACAAGCTCACACAGGATCACACGGGGCTCCCACGGGATCACACGGGCTCCCATGGGCTCCCACGGGGTCACACGAGCTCACACGGGTGCACATGAGCTCCCACGGGCTCCACGGGGTCACACGAGCTCACACGGGTGCACATGAGCTCCACGGGATCGCACGGGGTCACTCGAGCTCACACAAGCTCACCCAGGCTCACCCAGGCTCATATGGGCTCGCACAAGCTCACACAGGATCACACGGGGCTCCCACGGGATCACACGGGCTCCCATGGGCTCCCACGGGGTCACACGAGCTCACACGGGTGCACATGAGCTCCCACGGCTCCCACGGGGTCACACGAGCTCACACGGGTGCACATGAGCTCCCACGGGATCACACGGGGTCACTCGAGCTCGCACAAGCTCACCCAGGCTCACCCAGGCTCATATGGGCTCGCACAAGCTCACACAGGATCACACGGGGCTCCCACGGGATCACACGGGCTCCCATGGGCTCCCACGGGGTCACACGAGCTCACACGGGTGCACATGAGCTCCCACGGGCTCCCACGGGGTCACACGAGCTCACACGGGTGCACATGAGCTCCCACGGGATCACACGGGGTCACTCGAGCTCGCACAAGCTCACCCAGGCTCACCCAGGCTCATATGGGCTCGCACAAGCTCACACAGGATCACACGGGGCTCCCACGGGATCACACGGGCTCACATGGGCTCCCACGGGGTCACACGAGCTCACACGGGTGCACATGAGCTCCCACAGGATCACACGGGGTCACTCGAGCTCACACGGGTGCACATGAGCTCCCACGGGATCGCACGGGGTCACTCGAGCTCACACAAGCTCACCCAGGCTCACCCAGGCTCATATGGGCTCGCACAAGCTCACACAGGATCACACGGGGCTCCCACGGGATCACACGGGGCTCACATGGGCTCCACGGGGTCACACGAGCTCACACGGGTGCACATGAGCTCCCACGGGATCACACGGGGTCACTCGAGCTCGCACAAGCTCACGTGTGCTCACGCAGGCTCGCACAGGCTCCCACGGGCTCTCACGGGCTCCCACGGGTGCACACGGGATCCCCCGGGATCCCCCGGGATCACTCAAGCTCCCACGTGCTCCCACGGGCTCCCACTCACCCGCGCGCTCCCCGCGCGCTCTCCCCCCGTTACCGATGGGGGAACACGCGGGGACGCTGTGTCCGGGGAGGGGGAACCCGGGGGGTTTGGGGGGACCCTGTGGGATCTGGGGGACCCCAGGGGGATCTGGGGGGACCTGGGGGGATCCGGGGGGACCCTATGGGATATGGAGGGGGTCAGGGGGGACTTGGGGGACCCTATGGGATATGGGGGTTCCCGGGGGGGGACTTGGGGATCCTGTGGGATATGGGGGGACCCAGGGGGGATCTGGGGGGACCCTATGGGATATGGGGGTTCCCGGGGGGGGGACTTGGGGATCCTGTGGGATATGGGGGGACCCAGGGGGGATCTGGGGGACCCTATGGGATATGGGGGTTCCCGGGGGGGGACTTGGGGATCCTGTGGGATATGGGGGGACCCAGGGGGGATCCAGGGAGACCCTATGGGATATGGAGGGTCTCGGGGGGGACTTCGGGGGACCCTATGGGATATGGGCGTTCCCGGGGGGGGATTTGGGGATCCTGTGGGATAGGGGGGACCCAGGGGGGATCTGGGGGGGACCCTATGGGATATGGGGGGTCCCGGGGTGGGACTTGGGGATCCTGTGGGATATGGGGGGACCCAGGGGGGATCTGGGGGGACCCTGTGGATATGGAGGGGGTCAGGGTGGACTTGGGGGGACCCTATGGGATATGGGGTTCCCGGGGGGGGACTTGGGGATCCTGTGGGATAGGGGGGACCCAGGGGGGATCTGGGGGGACCCTATGGGATATGGAGGGTCTCGGGGGGGACTTCGGGGGACCCTATGGGATATGGGGGGTCCCGGGGGGGATTTGGGGATCCTGTGGGATAGGGGGGACCCAGGGGAGATCTGGGGGGACCCTATGGGATATGGGGGTTCCCAGGGGGGGACTTGGGGATCCTGTGGGATATGGGGGGACCCTGTGGGCTATGGAGGGTCTCGGGGGGACTTGGGGGGACCCTATGGGATATGGGGGACCGGGGGGGTGCTGGGGGGGGGGTGACTCGGGACCCTGAGGGTGTGCCCCCCCCGGCAGGGCGGGAGAAGGGGCGCTGCGTCGCCTCCGAATATTTCCTGAGCCCGAAATCAACCTGGTGACCGAAAACACCGAGAACATCCTCAGTGCGTGGGGCTATAGGGGCTATAGGGGTTCTATAGGGGGCTATAGGGGTTCTACGGGGGGCTATAGGGGTTCTAGGGGGGCTGTGTGCAGGCTATAGGGGGGCTATAGGGGTTCTACGCGGGGCTATAGGGGTCTACGGGGGCTATAGGGGTTCTATGGGGGCTGTATGCAGGCTATAGGGGGGCTATAGGGGTTCTACAGGGGGCTATAGGGGTTCTAGGGGGGCTGTGTGCAGGCTATAGGGGGGCTATAGGGGTTCTACGCGGGGCTATAGGGGTTCTATGGGGGGCTGTGTGCAGGCTATAGGGGGGCTATAGGGGTTCTACGCGGGGCTATAGGGTTCTATGGGGGGCTGTGTGCAGGCTATAGGGGGGCTATAGGGGTTCTACAGGGGCTATAGGGGTTCTAGGGAGGCTGTGTGCAGGCTATAGGGGGCTATAGGGGTTCTACGCGGGGCTATAGGGGTTCTATGGGGGGCTGTGTGCAGGCTATAGGGGGCTATAGGGGTTCTACAGGGGGCTATAGGGGTTCTAGGGGGGGCTGTGTGCAGGCTATAGGGGGGCTATAGGGGTTCTACGCGGGGCTATAGGGGTTCTAGGGGGGCTGTGTGCAGGCTATAGGGGGGCTATAGGGGTTCTACGCGGGGCTATAGGGGTTCTATGGGGGCTGTGTGCAGGCTATAGGGGGGCTATAGGGGTTCTACAGGGGGCTATAGGGGTTCTATGGGGGGCTGTGCAGGCTATAGGGGGGCTATAGGGGTTCTACGCGGGGCTATAGGGGGTCTATGGGGGGCTGTGTGCAGGCTATAGGGGGGCTATAGGGGTCTACGCGGGGCTATAGGGGTTCTATGGGGGGCTGTGTGCAGGCTATAGGGGGGCTATAGGGGTTCTACAGGGGGCTATAGGGGTTCTAGGGAGGCTGTGTGCAGGCTATAGGGGGGCTATAGGGGTTCTACGCGGGGCTATAGGGGTTCTATGGGGGGCTGTGTGCAGGCTATAGGGGGGCTATAGGGGTTCTACAGGGGGCTATAGGGGTTCTAGGGGGGGCTGTGTGCAGGCTATAGGGGGCTATAGGGGTTCTACGCGGGGCTATAGGGGTTCTATGGGGGGCTGTGTGCAGGCTATAGGGGGGCTATAGGGGTTCTACAGGGGGCTATAGGGGTTCTAGGGGGGCTGTGTGCAGGCTATAGGGGGGCTATAGGGGTTCTACGCGGGGCTATAGGGGTTCTATGGGAGGCTGTGTGCAGGCTATAGGGGGGCTATAGGGGTTCTACGCGGGGCTATAGGGGTTCTATGGGGTGCTGTGTGCAGGCTATAGGGGGCTATAGGGGTTCATACGCGGGCTATAGGGGTTCTAGGGAGGCTGTGTGCAGGCTATAGGGGGCTATAGGGGTTCTACAGGGGCTATAGGGGTTCTATGGGGGGCTGTGTGCAGGCTATAGGGGGGCTATAGGGGTTCTACAGGGGGCTATAGGGGTTCTAGGGGGGGCTGTGTGCAGGCTATAGGGGGGCTATAGGGGTTCTACGCGGGCTATAGGGGTTCTATGGGGGGCTGTGTGCAGGCTATAGGGGGCTATAGGGGTTCTACGCGGGGCTATAGGGGTTCTATGGGGGGCTGTGTGCAGGCTATAGGGGGGCTATAGGGGTTCTACAGGGGGCTATAGGGGTTCTAGGGGGGCTGTGTGCAGGCTATAGGGGGCTATAGGGGTTCTACGCGGGGCTATAGGGGTTCTATGGGGGGCTGTGTGCAGGCTATAGGGGGGCTATAGGGGTTCTACGCGGGGCTATAGGGGTTCTATGGGGGGCTGTGTGCAGGCTATAGGGGGGCTATAGGGGTTCTACAGGGGGCTATAGGGGTTCTAGGGGGGGCTGTGTGCAGGCTATAGGGGGCTATAGGGGTTCTACGCGGGGCTATAGGGGTTCTATGGGGGGCTGTGTGCAGGCTATAGGGGGTCTATAGGGGTTCTGGGGGGAGCTATGGGGTTCTATAGGGTGCTATAGGGGCTTATAGGGATTATATAGGGGGCTATAGGGGCCGGGGGAGGGCTGTATGTGGGCTATAGGGTCTCTGTATCGGACCAGGGGGGTTGTATATGGGTTATGGGGATTGTAGGGGTCCTATAGGGGCTGTGGGAGGCTCTATAGGGACGTATGGCGGGGGGGGGGGGGGGCATGTCTAGGGGCTCTCAAAGGGCTGAGGAGGGTGTATAGGGGAGGCGGGGGGTGTAGGGGGGCTCGGGCGGGGTGTCCATAGGGGCCCAGGGGTCCATAGGGGCCGTGGGCGTCCTTAGGGCTGCATGGGGGGAACACAGGGGGCCGTCGGAGGGGGCCTATAGGGGGCCATGAGGGGTCTCTAGGGGCTGGGAGGGGGCTGGAGGGGGCAGGGGTGGGTCCAGGGGGGGCCTGGAGGGGTCTAGCAGGGTGCGGGGGGGGGGGGGGCTATAGGGGTCTATAGGGGGCTGGAGCCGGCTGCCACACACCCCCCCCTTCCCCGCAGAGACGGTGCGGACGGCGACCCCCTTCCCCATGGTCAGCCTCTTCCTCGTCTTCACGGCCTTCGTCATCAGCAACGTGGGGCACATCCGCCCCCAGCGCACCCTCCTGGCCTTCGTCTCCGGCATCTTCTTCATCCTCTCCGGTGAGGGACACCCCCCCCCAGGACCCCCATATCTACCCCCAGGACCCCCCAGGACCCCCATATTTGCCCCAGGGACCCCCAGGACCCCCGTATCTCCCCCAGGGACCCCCATATCTCCCCCAGGACCCCCCCCCAGGACCCCCATATCTACCCCCAGGACCCCCATATTTGCCCCAGGGACCCCCAGGACCCCCGTATCTCCCCCAGGACCCCTCCCAGGACCCCCATATCTCCCCCAGGACCCCCACCCCGGAGCCCCATATCTACCCCAGGGACCCCCAGGACCCCCATATCTCCCCCAGGGACCCCCATATCTCAGCCAGGGACCCCCAGGACCCCCGTAGCTCCCCCAGGACCCCTCCCAGGACCCCCATATCTCCCCCAGGGACCCCCATATCTCCCCCAGGACCCCCGTATCTCCCCCAGGGACCCCCAGGACCCCCATATCTCCCCCAGGACCCCTCCCAGGACCCCCATATCTCCCCCAGGGACCCCCATATCTCCCCCAGGACCACCCCCCCCAGAGCCCCATATCTACCCCAGGGACCCCCAGGACCCCCATATCTCCCCCAGGGACCCCCATATCTCCCCCAGGACCCCCCCCCAGGACCCCCATATCTACCCCCAGGACCCCCATATTTGCCCCAGGGACCCCCAGGACCCCCGTATCTCCCCCAGGACCCCTCCCAGGACCCCCATATCTCCCCCAGGGACCCCCATATCTCCCCCAGGACCCCCACCCCGGAGCCCCATATCTACCCCAGGGACCCCCAGGACCCCCATATCTCCCCCAGGGACCCCCATATCTCAGCCAGGGACCCCCAGGACCCCCGTAGCTCCCCCAGGACCCCTCCCAGGACCCCCATATCTCCCCCAGGGACCCCCATATCTCCCCCAGGACCCCCGTATCTCCCCCAGGGACCCCCAGGACCCCCATATCTCCCCCAGGGACCCCCATATCTCCCCCAGGACCACCCCCCCCCAGAGCCCCATATCTACCCCAGGGACCCCCAGGACCCCCATATCTCCCCCAGGGACCCCCATATCTCCCCCAGGACCCCCCCCAGGACCCCCATATCTACCCCCAGGACCCCCATATTTGCCCCAGGGACCCCCAGGACCCCCGTATCTCCCCCAGGACCCCCCAGGACCCCCATATTTGCCCCAGGGACCCCCATATCTCCCCCAGGACCCCCACCCCGGAGCCCCATATCTACCCCAGGGACCCTCAGGACCCCCATATCTACCTCAGGACCCCTCCCAGGACCCCCATATCTCCCCCAGGGACCCCCATATCTCCCCCAGGACCCCCGTATCTCCCCCAGGGACCCCCAGGACCCCCATATCTCCCCCAGGACCCCTCCCAGGACCCCCGTATCTCCCCCAGGGACCCCCATATCTGCCCCAGGGACCCCCAGGGACCCCCGTATCTCCCCCAGGACCCCTCCCAGGACCCCCATATCTCCTCCAGGACCCCCATATCTCCCCCAGGGACCCCCGTATCTCCCCCAGGGACCCCCAGGACCCCCGTATCTCCCCCAGGACCCCTCCCAGGACCCCCATATCTCCTCCAGGGACCCCCAGGACCCCCATATTTGCCCCAGGGACCCCCAGAACCCCCGTATCTCCCCCAGGACCCCTCCCAGGACCCCCGTATCTCCCCCAGGGACCCCCATATCTCCCCCAGGGACCCCCAGGACCCCCATATCTCCCCCAGGACACCCCCCCCCCGCCCCCCCCCCCCAAGCGCTGACCCTGGGCGGGGCGGGGGGGGGTGGTGTTGGGGTGTGTGTGTGGGGGTCCCCCCGCAGGGCTGTCGCTGGTGGTGGGGCTGGTGCTCTACATCTCCAGCATCAACGACGAGGTGATGAACCGGCCCAGCGGCTCCGAGCAATACTTCCAGTACCGCTACGGCTGGTCCTTCGCCTTCGCCGCCTCCTCCTTCCTCCTCAAAGAGGTGCGCCGCCTCGCACGCCGCCTCGCACGCCCCTCGTGTGCCCCTCGCACGCCCCTCCGCACGCCCCCCCCGCCCTCCGAGCACGCTTCGCGCGCCCCTCGCGGCGCCGGCGCCGGGCCGCGCACGCTCCCCGCACGCCTCGGCGCGAGCGCGAGCTTTCGGAGGGGCCTCTCGCGGGCGTCGCGGGGGGGGGGTCCTCGCACGAGGGGGCACGGGGGAAGGGGGGGGGGTTTGCACGCGCGGGTGGGCGTGGGCGGCGGCGGTGGGTCACGGTGTGGCGCGGCGTGCAGGGGGGGGCTGCAGGGGCCGCACGGCCTCGCGAGCCATTGCACGCCGTTGCGCAGCCTTGCACGGCCATCGCACACTCTTGCACGGCCATCGCGCACCCTGGCACAGCCATCCCATACCCTTGCACGGCCATCGCACACCCTTGCACGGCCATCGCGCACCCTGGCACACCATCGCGCACCCTTGCACAGCCATCCCATACCCTTGCACACCATCACGCACCCTGGCATGGCCATCGCACACTCTTGCACAGCCATCGTGCACCCTGGCACAGCCATCCCACACCCTTGCACGGCCATCACGCACCCTTGCACGGCCATCGTGCACCCTGGCACAGCCATCCCACACCCTTGCACGGCCATCACGCACCCTTGCACGGCCATCGCGCACCCTTGCACGGCCATCGCACGCCCTTGCACAGCCATCGTGCACCCTGGCACAGCCATCCCACACCCTTGCACGGCCATCGTGCACCCTTGCACAGCCATCGCACACTCTGGCACGGCCATCGTGCACCCCGGCACAACCATCGCACACCCTTGCACGGCCATCACGCACCCTGGCATGGCCATCGCACACCCTTGCACGGCCATTACACACCCTGGCACGGCCATCGCACACCCTTGCACGGCCATCGCGCACCCTTGCACGGCCATTACACACCCTGGCACACCATCACACCCCGTTGCAAACCGTTACAAACCGTTGCAAACCATTGCACAGCTTTGCACGCCGTTACACACCGCTGTACGGCCTCGCACACCCTCGCACGCCCTTGCACATCACCGTGCACCCTCGCGCGCCCTTGCACATCACCGGGCACCCTTGCGCGCCGTTACAAACCATTGCACGCCCTTGCACGCCCCTTCCACGCCTCTGCACACCGTTGTACGCCTTTGCACACCCTTGCACACCCTCGCTGGCACTCGCCCCGTCCCTGAGGCGATGGGTCCCCGGCCCCGGCAGGGCGCGGGCGTGATGTGGGTGTGCCCGTTCACACTCGCCCACCCTCGCACGCCCTCGCACGCCCTCACCTGCCCTCGCCCACCCTGTTCCCGTCCCCGGCAGGGCGCGGGCGTGATGCTGGCGTACCTCTTGCACACCCTTGCACACCCTAAGGCACACCTTTGCACGCCCTCGCACGCCGCTGCAAACCATTGCACACCACTGCATGCCATCGGACGCCCTTGCACACCCTCGCCCACCCTCGCACGCCCTTTCACGCCCTCGCCCACCCTGTCCCCGTCCCCGGCAGGGCGCAGGCGTGATGCCGACGTACCTGTTGCACACCCTTGCACAACATTGCACACCCTTGCACACCTTTGCACACCCTTGCCATGCCATCGGATGCCCTTCCATGCCCTTGCCCACCGCCGCATGCCCTCGCCCACCCTCGCACGCCCTCGCACGCCCTTTCACGCCCTCGCCCACCCTGTTCCCGTCCCCGGCAGGGCGCGGGCGTGATGCCGGCGTACCTCTTGCACACCCTTGCACACCTTTGCACACCGTTGCCATGCCATCGGACGCCCTCGCCCACCGCCGCATGCCCTCGCCCACCCTCGCACGCCCTTTCACGCCCTCGCCCGCCCTCGCCCACCCTGTCCCCGTCCCCGGCAGGGCGCGGGCGTGATGTCGGTGTACCTGTTCACCAAACGGTACGCGGAGGAGGAGCTGTACCGGGCGCCGGCGGCGTTGCTGCGGCCGCGGCTGAGCGCCTGCTCGGGGCTGTCGGGGCAGTTCCTGCAGCCCCGGGCCTGGCCCCGCGCCCGCAGCCCCTCCGACGCCTCCTCCGACGTCTCCATCCAGATGACCCAAAACTACCCCCCCGCCATCAAGTACCCCCAGCACGGCCACCTCTCCACCTCCCCCTGCTAGGGGGGGGGGGGGGGGGACACACGCGCGCGGGGGGGGACGGGGACGTGGGGACGTGGGGACGGGGCGGGGGCGCGGGGGGGGGGGACACACGACGACACACGGGGGGACGGGGACGTGGGGACGTGGGGATGTGGGGATGGGGCGGGGGGGGAGACAGTGGGGAGATGGGGAGGACGGGGACAGTGGGGACATGGGGAGGACGGGGACAGTGGGGACAATGGGGACAGCAGGGAGGTGGGGGGGACGGGGACGTGGGGACGTGGGGATGTGGGGATGGGGCGGGGGGGGAGACAGCGGGGAGATGGGGAGGACGGGGACAGTGGGGACAATGGGGACAGGGGGGAGATGGGGAGGACGGGGACAGTGGGGACAATGGGGACAGGGGGGAGATGGGGAGGACAGGGACAGTGGGGACATGGGGAGGACGGGGACAGTGGGGACGATGGGGACAGCAGGGAGGTGGGGGGGACGGGGACGTGGGGACGTGGGGATGTGGGGATGGGGCGGGGGGGGGAGACAGCGGGGAGATGGGGAGGACGGGGACAATGGGGACAATGGGGACAGGGGGGAGATGGGGAGGACAGGGACAGTGGGGACATGGGGAGGACGGGGACGATGGGGACAACGGGGACAGCGGGAAGATGGGGAGGACGGGGACAGTGGGGACATGGGGAGGACGGGGACGATGGGGACAACGGGGACAGCGGGAAGATGGGGAGGACGGGGACAGTGGGGACGATGGGGACAGGGGGGAGATGGGGAGGACGGGGACAGTGGGGACGATGGGGACAGCAGGGAGGTGGGGGGGACGGGGACGTGGGGACGTGGGGATGTGGGGATGGGGCGGGGGGGGGAGACAGCGGGGAGATGGGGAGGACGGGGACAATGGGGACAATAGGGACAGGGGGGAGATGGGGAGGACAGGGACAGTGGGGACATGGGGAGGACGGGGACGATGGGGACATGGGGAGGACGGGGACAGCGGGGAGGTAATGGGGACAGCGGGGAGGATGGAGACATGGGGACAATGGGGACAGCGGGGAGATGGGGAGGATGGGGACTGGTGGGGACATGGGGAGGACGGGGACGATGGGGACAGCGGGGAGATAATGGGGACAGCGGGGAGATGGGGACAGTGGGGACGATGGGGACATGGGGAGGATGGGGACAATGGGGACAGCGGGGAGATGGGGAGGACGGGGACTGGTGGGGACATGGGGACAATGGGGAGATGGGGACACATGGGGATGATGGAGACAGCGGGGACATGGGGACATGGGGAGGACGGGTACTAGTGGGGACATGGGGACGATGGGGAGATGGGGACAATGGGGAGATGGGGACACGGGGGACGGTAGCGTGGATGGGGACAGTGGGGATGCTGGGGACGGAGGGCCACCAGGGAGGGCAGGGGACATGGGGGACATTGAGGGACACTGGGGACACCAGTGGCCGTGGGACAGCAGGTGCCACGGGGACCATGGGGACCTTGGGGACAATGAGGGCCGTGGGGGTGACGGGGACACTGGGTACAGCAGGGATTGGGCAATGGGGCCACCAGGAGACAGGGGCCCGCCGTGGGTGGGGACGCTGGGGGCACCAGGGGTGGGGACATTGAGGGACATCGGGGGACGTCGACGCTGGGGCCACCAGGGGTGGGGACATTGAGGGACATCGGGGGACGTCGACGCTGGGGCCACCAGGGATGGGGACATTGAGGGACATCGGGGGACGGAGATGCCCAGGGACATCCGGGGCCACCAGGGATGGGACAATGGGGCCAGGGATGTCCCCACCAGGGATGAGGACATGTGGGGACATCTGGGGTTGGGGACGCTGGGGACATGTGGGGCCACCAGAGCTGGGACGACGGGGCCACCAAGGATGGGGACATCTGGGGACGGAGATGCACGGGGACATCTGGGGCCACCAGGGATGGGGCCACCCAGGGGGACATCTGGGGTTGGGGGACACCGGGGACATCTGGGGCCAACAGGACCCTGCTGGGGACGAGGCCGCCACTGGGCCATCTTGTCACGCCAACCACGGCCAGTGGCGGATGGGACGTCACTTGGCAGCCATCCTGTCCTGCCACCGTGGCCAGGGTGGCTCGGCGGCCATCTTGTCACCTCAACCACGGCCAGCGGTGGACGGGATGTGACTTGGCCACCATCTTGTCCTGTCACCGTGGCCAACGATGGGCGGGAGACGGCTTGGCAGCCATCTTGTCCTGCCACTGTGGCCAACGATGGGCGGGAGACGGCTCGGCAGCCATCTTGTCCTGTCACCGTGGCCAACGATGGGCGGGAGACGGCTCGGCAGCCATCTTGTCCTGCCACCGTGGCCAACGATGGACGGGACGGGACTCGGTGGTCATCTTCCCCCATCAACTATGGCCGACGATGGCCAGGAAGCATCTCGGCGGCCATCTTGTCTGGCCACCGCGGCCAGCGTGGCTCGGCAGCCATCTTCTCCTGCCACCACGGCCAATGATGGACAAGCAATGGCTCGGCGGCCATCTTCTCCTGCCACCACGGCCAATGATGGACAAGCAATGGCTCGGCGGCCATCTTCTCCTGCCACCACGGCCAATGATGGACAAGCAATGGCTCGGCGGCCATCTTCTCCTGCCACCACGGCCAATGATGGACAAGCAATGGCTCGGCGGCCATCTTCTCCTGCCACCACGGCCAATGATGGACAAGCAATGGCTCGGCGGCCATCTTCTCCTGCCACCACAGCCAGTGATGAAGAGGGTGAGCCTTGGCAGCCATCTTCTCTTGCCACCGCGGCCAATGATGGACAAGCAACGGCTCGGCGGCCATCTTCTCCTGCCACCATGGCCAATGATGGACAGGATGAGCCTCGGTGGCCATCTTCTCTTGCCACCACGGCCAACGACGGACAGGATGAGCCATGGCGGCCATCTTCTCTTGCCACCACGGCCGATGATGGACAGGATATGACCCGGCAGCCATCTTCTCCTGCCATCCATGGCCGACGTGGCTTGGCGGCCATCTTCTCCCGCCAACCACAGTCAAGGCCAGGCAGGACGTGGCTCGGCCGCCATCTTTATTGCATCCCCATTGACCCCTGGGTGCTGGGGGACCTCCCAGGAGAGGACCCTGAGAGTGATGGGGGGGGAGGGGGGGGGCAGATCCGGACCCGCCCCCCCAGGCTCTCTGCTGCTTTTGAGCCCCTTCGGCTTTAGCAATGCTTTGCCCCCCCCCCCCCAAATTTAGGGGTCTTCCCCTGACCTTTGAACTCTGCCCCTTGCCCCCCGCGTGGCTGGTCCACGGTGGGGTTGGCCCCTCCCACGGCTGCCAGCTCCCATTAGCACAAATTGGGGGGGGCAGGGGGGGTCCCCGATGCCTGGGTCCTTGCTGAGGGGGGGGTCCTAGGGCAATGGAGGGGGGGGCCCAGATGCCTGGGTCCTTGGGGGGGGGGTGGGGTGGGGATAGCTTTGGGGTGGGTGGGGGGAAGGGGGAGCCCAGATGCCTGGGTTCCCCAGTCTTGGGGGGGGGGGAGGACCCCCCCAATTTCTGTGGCAATAAACGGCTTCAATATGTATCTTCCCCCCCCCGAAAAAATAGAGGGGGGGGGCGGGGGGATGGGTTAAACACCCCCAAAGTGGGGGCAGCGGCGGGGGGGTCCCGGTGAAGGAGACCCAGGGAGGGGGAACGGGGCTTGGGGGGGGCATTGAACCCCCCATTCCGGGCCGTGGGGGCCCCCCTGGGTTTGCCCCCCCCCCCCCCCCTCCGCTGTGCGATATGTAAATAGGGATCGACACGACCTCAATAAAGGATTTCAAACTACACCCCCTCTGTGTGCCCCCCCCCCCCAACACCCACCCCTGGGACCCCCAAAAAACCTCCAATACCCCATGGGAACCCCACTGCGGGGGGGGGGGGCAGTTAGGGGCTGGGGGGGCAACGGGGGGGGGTGATGGAGGCAATTAGGGGCTGGGGGGGCAACGGGGGGGCGTGATGGAGGCAATTAGGGGCTGGGGGGGCAACGGGGGGGGGTGATGGAGGCAATTAGGGGCTGGGGGGGCAATGGGGGGCTGGGGGCAATGGGGAGGGTGAGGGGGGCATGGGGGGGATGTGCAGCAACTCAGGGCTCCCCCCCCCCCCCGCCCCCAGCGCTCTAGGGGGCGTGGCCACGCGGTTGCTAGGATACCGGCCAGCATCCCCATCGCCATGGCAACCTCGCGGCGGGAGGGAGCTGCCCACGGACCCGGAGCCCCCCCCCCCCCAAAAGTCCCCCTTAGCCCCGCCCCTCCTAAGCCCCGCCCCCTGTTGACGTCACCCCCCGAAGCTTCCAGGCTCCGCCCCGCGCCGCTTCGCCCCCCCCTTTCCCCGGTCGGGGGGGCCCCGCCCCCCCCTGCCCCCCCCCCCCCCCCCCCCCCCGCCCGCGCCCGCCGCAGCCGCGCCCGGACCGGCACCGGCACCGGCACCCCCGGGACCCCCCCGGGACCCCCCCGGCATCGGCACCCCCGGGACCCCCCCGAACCGGCACCGGGACCCCCCCCCGCTACCGGCATCAGGACCCCCCCGAACCGGCACCGGGACCTCCCCCCCTACCGGCACCAGGACCCCCCCCCGAACCGGCACCGGGACCCCCCCGGCCCCAGCCCCCGCACCCCAAAACCGGGCTCAGCCTCCCCCCCTCCCGGCCCCCCCAAACCGGCGTCTGAGAAGGTAACGGGGGCCCCAGGGCTTTTGGGGGGGGGCCCGAGGGGGGGTAGGGTCCGGGGGGGGGGTCTTCGCGGGACCCTAAGGGGCTTTGGGGGGGTTTGGGGGGCCGTGGGGGGGTGTGGGGGGGCAGACAAGGGGTTTGGGGGGGCCCTGGGTGCTTTTGGGGGGGCCTGGGGGATGTTGGGGTCCGGGGGGGTCTGGAGGTGGGGGGGGCTTTTGGGGAGCCCTGGAGGGTGTTAGGGGCCAGACAGGGGTCCTGGGGGGCTTTTGGGGGGGTCCTGGGGGGTGTTGGGATCCGGGTGGGGGGCCTGGGGGGGCCCTGGGGGTTTTGGGGTGATCCTGAGGGCTGTTGGGGTCCGGGGGGTCTGGGGGCTTTTGGGGAGCCCTGGGGGGTGTTAGGGGCCAGACAGGGGTCCTGGGGGGCTTTTGGGGGGGTCCTGGGGGGTGTTGGGATCCGGGTGGGGGGCCTGGGGGGGCCCTGGGGGTTTTGGGGTGATCCTGAGGGCTGTTGGGGTCCGGGGGGTCTGGGGGCTTTTGGGGAGCCCTGGGGGGTGTTAGGGGCCAGACAGGGGTCCTGGGGGGCTTTTGAGGGGGCTCTGGGGGGTGTTGGGGTCCGGGGGTGCCTTGGGGGGAGCTGGGGTTTTTTTGGGGCGCCTGGGGGGTCTTGGGGAGCCGAGAAGGGCCCTGAGGGGGTTTTGGGGTGCCCTGGGGGGCTGAGAGGGGCTGGTGGCAGTTTGGAGGAGTTGAGGGGGCTTTGGGGTCTCAGAGGGGGGCAAAAAGAGTCCTTGGGGGCTTTTGGGGGGCCCTGAAGGGTTGGGGAGCTTTGGGGGGGCCACAGAGGGGCTCGGGGAGTTTTGGGGGGCCCCTGGATGGTGTTGGGGGACAGTGAAGGGGTTTGGGGGTCGTTGGGGGCTTTGGGGGTGTCCAGGGGGTGTTGGGGGTCCCTGGGGGGAGCAGCAGGCTTTGATTGAGGCTTTTGTGGGGCACTGGCATTTTGGGGGGGGCCCTGGGGGAGTCGGGGTGCCCTGGGAGGTTTTGGGGGGCCCTGGGGGCTTTGGAGGAGTCTTGGGGGGCAGAGAAGGGTGTTGGGGGGCCCTGGGGGCTGTAGGAGCCTGTGGGGAGGGGGCTCGAGCTTATGGGGGACCCTGTGAGGCTTTGGGGGGGGCTGAAGGGGGGTGATGGTGGCTTTTAGGGGGCTCTGGGGGTGCGGGGGGGCAGTGGGGGCAGATTGGGGGGGTCTTAGGGGGCGGGTCCCATGCTTGGGGGGGGCATTTCCCACCCCATCGGGGGGGGTGGTCTCCTGGTTGGGGGGGAGGGGCAGGGTAAACCCCCCCCCCCCCCAAACATGGAAGGGGGCTGGGGGTGGACCCAGGCATCCGGGTGGACCGTGTGCACACGCGTGTGCACAGCGCTGGCCACCCACACACGTGTGCACGCTCCCACATGCATGTGCACGCTCCCACACGCGTGTGCACGCTCCCACACCCACGTGCGTGGTCCTGCGCACGCGTAGGCACGCTTACACACGCGTGTGCGTGGCTGTGCTCGTGCACACTGCACGCACGCGGCCGCTCCCTTGCACGAGCGTGTCGGGCTTTACCCGCCTGTGTACAACACTCGGCCTTGCACACTCGGCCTTGCACACGCGTGTGCACCGCCGGGGGGGGGGGGGTGTCTGTCCAGCCAGGGTGGGTGTAGCCACGCCGGTGAGTCACCCGCCGGTGGGTGCGCGTGTCCCCGCGTGTGACGCGCAATCGTGAGTCAGCACGCGTGACGGGGGGGGGACACACACACGACAGCGCACACGCGTGTGCGAGAGCACGCGCCCGGCGAGCAACGTGCACGAGGGTTCGTACAGCCCTCCTGTCGGGGGGCAGGGGGACCTTGATGCACGAGGCATCCTCGTGCCAGGCCCTCGTGCAAGACCCTCGTGCGAAGCCCTCGTGCGAGGCCGCCCCCTCTGTGTGTCTCTGCAGCTCGCTGGCCGTCACGGAGGAGCCGCCGGCGCCTGCGAGCGTGCGAGGCCGTGGCCACGTTCCCCCCCCCCCCCCCCGCCCCACGGACTCGGCCCCGGGCGTCGCTCACCCCCCCGTGCCCCCCCCCGCCCCGGGGCCCTGAGACGTGGCGGGGGGGCAACCCCAGACGCCTGGGTCCCTTCCCTGCACCCCAGGCAGGTTGGGGGGGTGTAGGGGTCCCAGCTGTGGGGCCCGGTAGCCTGGGTGCCCTCCCCCTAACCCCGGCAGCCAGGGGGGTGTAGGGGTTCAAATTCGGGGGGGGAGGGGGGGGGGAGGTCCCAAATACTTGGGTCCCAGTTGTCGTCGTCATCCATCTTTCCCCCCCCCCCCCCCCGCACCCCATCGCCCTCTCCCCACCCGAACGCCTGGGTCCTCCCATCCTGGTGGGGGGGGGGGAGGGGGGTGTGTGTAGGGGGGGGGTCAGGATCCGACCGGACACCTGGGTCCCCCCGGGGTTTTCCCCGGGGTCCGGTTCAGGCTGGAGTCGCTCAAGCGCTGGAATGGGGAGGGGGTGGTTTGGTGCGAGAAGGGGGTGCAGGTGCTGCTCACCACGGTGGGCGCCTTCGCCGCCTTCGGCCTCATGACCATCGCCATCGGCACCGACTACTGGCTCTACGCCCGCGCCTTCATCTGCAACACCAGCAACATCTCCGGCGAGGACGCGGCTCATCGCGATCGTCGCGATCCCGGCGGATTGACCCACTCGGGGCTCTGGCGGATCTGCTGCCTCGAAGGTGGGTGTTGGGGGGGGGGGGGGGGGTGTGTGGCACTGTCAGGGGGAAGCTCGCAGCAGCGTGGCATCGTTGGGGGAAGTTTATGGCACTGCCGGGGGAAGCTCGCAGCATCGCGGCGCTGTCAGGGGGAAGCTCGCAGCACTGCGGCACTGTCGGGGGGAAGCTCGCGGCAGCGTGGCTTCGTTGGGAGAGGTTTGTGGCGTCGTCGGGGGGAAGCTCGTGGCATCATGGCACTGTTGCGGGAAGCTCGCAGCATCACAGCGTCGTGGAGGGATGTTCGTGGCATCGCTGGGGGAAGCTCGCAGCAGCGTGGCACTGTCAGGGGGAAGCTCACAGCACTGCGGCACTGTCGGGGGAAGCTCACAGCATCACAGCACTGTTGGGGGAGGTTCATGGCACTGTCAGGGGAAGCTCGCAGCAGCGTGGCACTGTTGGGGAAAGCTTGCAGCGACATGGCACTGTTGGGGGAAGCTCGCAGCACTGCGGCACTGTCGGGGGGAAGCTCGCAGCACTGCGGCACTGTTGGGGGGAAGCTCACAGTGACATGGCACTGTCGGGGGAAGCTCGCAGCGGCGTGGCACCGCTGGGGGAGGTTCATGGCACTGTCGGGGGAAGCTCGCAGCGGCGTGGCACTGTCAGAGGGAAGCTCGCAGCACTGCGGCACTGTCGGGGGAAGTTCACAGCGGTGTGGCACTGTCGGGGGGAAGCTCGCAGCGGCGTGGCACCGCTGGGGGAGGTTTATGGCACTGTTGGGGAAAGCTCGCAGCAGCGTGGCACCACTGGGGGAGGTTTGTGGCACTGTCGGGGGAAGCTCGCAGCGGCGTGGCACTGTCGGGAAGCTCGCAGTGCCGTGGCACTGTCAGAGGGAAGCTCGCAGCACTGCGGCACTGTCAGGGGAAGCTCGCAGCGGCGTGGCACCGCTGGGGGAGGTTTATGGCACTGTCGGGGGAAGCTCGCAGCGGCGTGGCACCGCTGGGGGAGGTTTGTGGCACTGTCGGGGGAAGCTCGCAGTGACGTGGCACTGTCAGAGGGAAGCTCGCAGCACTGCGGCACTGTCGGGGGGAAGCCTGCAGCAGCGTGGCACTGTCAGGATGAAGCTCGCAGCGGCGTGGCACTGCTGGGGGAGGTTTATGGCACTGTCAGGGGAAGCTCGCAGCACTGCGGCACTGTTGGGAGAAGCTCGCAGCAGTGTGGCACCGCTGGGGGAGGTTCATGGCACTGTCGGGGGAAGCTCGCAGCGGCGTGACACTGTTGGGGGAAGCTCGCAGCAGTGTGGCACCGCTGGGGGAGGTTTGTGGCACTGTCAGGGGAAGCTCGCAGTGACGTGGCACTGTCAGAGGGAAGCTCGCAGCACTGCGGCACTGTCAGGGGAAGCTCGCAGCAGCGTGGCACTGTCAGAGGGAAGCTCGCAGCACTGCGGCACTGTCAGGGGAAGCTCGCAGCGGCGTGGCACTGTCAGAGGGAAGCTCGCAGCAGCGTGGCACTGTCAGAGGGAAGCTCGCAGCACTGCGGCACTGTCAGGGGAAGCTCGCAGCGGCGTGGCACTGTCAGAGGGGAAGCTCGCAGCACTGCGGCACTGTCAGGGGAAGCTCGCAGCGGCGTGACACTGTCAGGGGAAGCTCGCAGCGGCGTGGCACCGCTGGGGGAGGTTCATGGCACTGTCAGGGGAAGCTCGCAGCACTGCGGCACTGTCAGGGGAAGCTCGCAGCGGCGTGGCACTGTCAGAGGGAAGCTCGCAGCACTGCGGCACTGTCAGGGGAAGCTCGCAGCGGCGTGACACTGTCAGGGGAAGCTCGCAGCGTTGTGGCACTGCTGGGGAGGTTCGTGGCACTGTCGGGGGAAGCTCGCAGCACTGCGGCACTGTCAGGGGAAGCTCGCAGCGTTGTGGCACTGCTGGGGGAGGTTCGTGGCACTGTCGGGGGAAGCTCGCAGCGGCGTGGCACTGTCGGGGGCGGGCAGGTCGTGGTGTTGGGGGGGGACACACCTGCATCCCCGCGGTGGCACTCGGCGGTGGCCCCTGGTGTCCCCGTCCCCGTGATGTCCCCGTCCTTGTCCTTGGGGTGTCCCCACCCCACGGCGTCCTCCTCCTCCCGGTGGCCCCATCCCTGCGGCGTCCCCGTCCCCCGCGGTGTCCTCACCCCCATCCTCGTGATGTCCCCATCCCCCACGGTGTCCTCGCCCCCGTCCTCGTGATGTCCCCGTCCCCACAGTGTCCTCACTCCCGTCCTCATGATGTCCCCGTCCCCATGGTGTCCTCACCCCCGTCCTCATGATGTCCCCGTCCCCCGCGGTGTCCTCACCCCTGTCCTCATGATGTCCCCGTCCCCATGGTGTCCTCACCCCTGTCCTCATGGATGTCCCCGTCCCCCACGGTGTCCTCACCCCCGTCCTCATGATGTCCCCGTCCCCGCGGTGTCCTCACCCCCGTCCTCGTGATGTCCCCATCCCCATGGTGTCCTCACCCCTGTCCTCATGATGTCCCCGTCCCCCACGGTGTCCTCACCCCCGTCCTCGTGATGTCCCCATCCCCATGGTGTCCTCACCCCCGTCCTCATGATGTCCCCGTCCCCCGCGGTGTCCTCACCCCCGTCCTCGTGATGTCCCCATCCCCATGGTGTCCTCACCCCTGTCCTCATGATGTCCCCGTCCCCCACGGTGTCCTCACCCCCGTCCTCATGATGTCCCCGTCCCCACAGTGTCCTCACCCCCATCCTCGTGATGTCCCCACGGTGTCCCCATGATGTCCCCATCCTCACAGCATCCCCATCCCCGTGGTGTCCCCATCCCTGCGGCGTCCCTGTCCCCACGGTGTCCTCACCCTGTCCTTGTGATGTCCCATCCCACTGTGTCCCCGTGGTGTCCCCGTCCCCATCCCCGTGGTGTCCCCATCCTCACTGTGTCACCATCCCCATGGTGTCCTCCCCCCGTGATGTCCCCATCCCCATGGCATCCCATCCTTGTCCCCAAAATGTCCCCATCCCTGTCCTCGTGATGTCCCTGTCCTCGTGGTGTCCCTGTGATGTCCCCATCCCCGTGGTGTCCCCGTCCCCGTGATGTCCCCATCTTCACAGTGTCCCCATCTTCATGGTGTCCCCATCCCCACCATGTCCCCATCCTCATCCCACGGTGTCCCCACCCCTGCGATGTCCCTGTCCCCACACTGCCCCCATCCCCGTGGCGTCCCTGTCCCTGCAGTGTCCCCATCCCCACGGTGTCCCCATCCCCCTGGTGTCCCCATCCCCCTGGTGTCCCCGTCCCCACGGTGTCCCTGTCCTGCGGTGTCCCCATCCTCGTCCCCGCGGTCTCCCCATCCCCGTCCCCATCCCCATGGTGTCCCCATCCCCGTCCCCATGGTGTCCCCGTCCCCACGGTGTCCCCGTCCCCGCAGTGTCCCCATCCCCACGGTGTCCCTGTCCCTGCGGTGTCGCCATCCCCATGCTGTCCCCATCCCTGTCCCCATGGTGTCCCCGTCCCTGCGGTGTCCCCATCCCCACGGTGTCCCTGTCCCTGCGGTGTCCCCATCCCCATGGTGTCCCCATCCCTGTCCCCACGGTGTCCCCGTCCCCATGGTGTCCCCATCCCCGTCCCCACGGTGTCCCCATCCCTGCGGTGTCCCCGTCCCCATGGTGTCTCCGTCCCCATGGTGTCCCTGCCCCTGCAGTGTCCCCATCCCCATAGTGTCCCCATCCCCGTCCCCGCGGTGTCCCCATCCCCGTGGTGTCCCTGTCCCTGCAGTGTCCCCATCCCCGCGGTGTCCCTGTCCCCGCGGTGTCTCTGTCCCCGCGGTGTCCCCATCCCTGTCCCCTGCGGTGTCCCCGTCCCTGCGGTGTCCCCATCCCCGTCCCCGTGGTGTCCCCATCCCCGCGGTGTCCCCATCCCCTTCCCGTGGTGTCCCCTTCCCCGCGGTGTCCCCATCCCCGCAGTGTCCCCATCCCCGTCCCCGTGGTATCCCCGTCCCCGCGGTGTCCCCATCCCCGTCCCCACGGTGTCCCCGTCCCCGCGGTGTCCCCATCCCCCGTCCCCGCAGTGTCCCCGTCCCCGCGGTGTCCCCATCCCTGTCCCCGTCCCCGCGGTGTCCCCATCCCCATGGTGTCCCCATCCTTGTCCCCGCGGTGTCCCCATCCCCGTCCCCATCCCCGCGGTGTCCCCGTCCCCGCGGTGTCCCCATCCCTGTCCCCGTCCCCGCGGTGTCCCCGTCCCCGCGGTGTCCCCATCCCTGTCCCCGTCCCTGCGGTGTCCCCGCGGCAGCCGTCCCCGTGTCCCCGCAGGCCTGAAGCGAGGGCTGTGCCTGAAGATCAACCACCTTCCCCGAGGACATGGAGTACGACCACGACAGCGCTGAGTACCTGCTCCGTGAGTCGCCCCGGCAACCGCCCCGCCGTCGCCCCGGCAACCGCCCCGCTGCCGCCCCGGCAACCGCCCCGCATCACCCCGGCAACCGCCTTGGCATCACCCCGGCAACCGCCCCACCATTGCCCCGGCAACCGCCTTGGCATCACCCCGGCGATGTCCCCGGCTTTATCCCGGCATCGCCCCGGTAACCGCTGTGGTATTGCCATGGCAACCACCCCGGCATCGTCACGCTGATGCCTTGACAACCGGCTTGGCGTCGCCTTGGCAACTGGGCTGTCATCGTCCTGGTGATGCCCTGGCGTTGCCGCGGTGTTGCCCCGGCAACTGCCCTGGCAACCGCCTCGGCATCATCCTGGTGATGCCCTGGCATCGCCCCGGCAACCGCCCTGACGTTGCCCTGGCAACTGCCTTGGCATCACCCCGGCAACTGCCCCAGGCACGCCGCTCCCATGGCAACCGAGTCTCTAGCCACGCCCCTAGCAACGGGACGCCCATGGAAACCCCCTCCCATAGCAACCGGGCTCTCTTGGCAACAGGGCAGGTCTCCTAGCAACGGGGATCCCATGGCAACGCCCCTCCCCTAGCAACAGGGATGCAGGGGGTCAGGGTTCTGCCTTCTGATTGGCTGCTGGCCTCGGAGCGCTGGAGGGGGCTGCGCTCTGATTGGCTGCTTTGCTAGGTAACCTGCCCTGCTGATTGGCTGATGGTCTAACTACAGCGAGCACATGCCTAGTTCCGATTGGCTGTGGCTCCGGGCAGGGGGTTGCCCCAGGGTTTGATTGGTTGGAGGTGCAGGGCACCCTGTGCCCCTATTGGCTGGTGGTGTCAAGGGGCCTGGGGATCCTGTGCTCTGATTGGTTGCTCCCCCCCCCCCCCCCCCCCTTTAAGAAATATCCTTTCCAATTGGTTGCTGGTCTCAGAGCCACGGGATCCTCTGTGCTCTGATTGGCTCCTGACCGCAGTCCTCCTTTCTCCTCATTGGTTCCCCCCCTCAAAGATCTCTCCTTTGATTGGCTAATGCCTTTAAGGGCTCCCTTTGGCTGGGGGCTGATGGATCCCTATGGGGCTCGCAGGCTCTGATTGGCTGCAGCCTGGGAGCCCCCACTGGCTGGTGCTGATGGATCCAGGTGCTCGTGGGCTCTGATTGGCTGCCAGCCTGGAGGGCTCCCATTAGCTGGGGCTGACAGATCCCCCACTAATTGTGAGCTCTGATTGGTCACCAGCCCCAGGGGCTCCCATTGGCCGGGGTTGACAGATCCCATGCTATTCGTGGGCTCCGATTGGTCGCCAGCCCCAGGGCTCCCATTGGCCGGGGCTGACAGATCCCACGCTGTTCGTGGGCTCCGACTGGTCACCAGCCCCAGGGCTCCCATTGGCCGGGGCTGACAGATCCCATGCTATTTGTGGGCTCCGATTGGTCGCCAGCCCCAGGGCTCCCGTTGGCCGGGGCTGACGGATCCCACGCTATTCGTGAGCTCCGATTGGTCGCCAGCCCGGGGCTCCCATTGGCCAGGGCTGACAGATCCCACGCTATTCGTGAGCTCCGATTGGTCGCCAGCCCCGGGGCTCCCGTTGGCCGGGGCTGACGGATCCCACGCTATTCGTGAGCTCCGATTGGTCGCCAGCCCCGGGGCTCCCGTTGGCCGGGGCTGACGGATCCCACGCTATTCGTGGGCTCCGATTGGTCGCCAGCCCCGGGGCTCCCGTTGGCCGGGGCTGACGGATCCCACGCTATTCGTGAGCTCCGATTGAGTCGCCAGCCCCGGGGCTCCCGTTGGCCGGGGCTGACGGATCTCACGCTATTCGTGAGCTCCGATTGGTCGCCAGCCCCGGGGCTCCCGTTGGCCGGGGCTGACAGATCCCACGCTATTCGTGAGCTCCGATTGGTCGCCAGCCCCAGGGCTCCCATTGGCCGGGGCTGACGGATCCCACGCTATTCGTGAGCTCCGATTGGTCGCCAGCCCCGGGGCTCCCGTTGGCCGGGGCTGACAGATCCCACGCTATTCGTGAGCTCCGATTGGTCACCAGCCCCGGGGCTCCCGTTGGCCGGGGCTGACGGATCCCACGTTATTCGTGGGCTCTGATTGGCTGTCAGCCCCGGGGCTCCCCGTTGGCCGGATCTAACGAGGGGGTGGGTCCCGCAGGGGTGGTCCGGGCCTCCAGCATCTTCCCGGATCCTGAGCGCCGTCCTGCTGCTGCTGGGGGGGGTCTGCGTGGCCGCCAGCCGCCTGCGCCGCGCCCGCACCAGCCTCGTCCTGGGCGCCGGCATCCTCTTCGTCGCCGCCGGTTAGTTGGGGGGGGGGGGGGGGGGGAGGGATCCCCTGGGGTCCCCCCGGGTCCCCCACATCCCCTGATCTCTTGGGGAGGGGTCCCCGATCCCAACCGGGAGCCCTTGGGGGGTGAGGGAGGGTCCCCTGGGGAGGGGGTGTCCCTCTAGATCCCAGCGAGGATCCCTGGGGGGGTCCCCTAAATCTCAGCGAGGATCCCTGGGGGTCCCCCCTAGATCCCAGCCAGGAGCCCTGGGGGGGGTGGAGGTCCCCCACATCCCAGGGGGATTCCTTGGGGAGGGGTCCCCGATGCCAAGCAGGGTCCCTTGGAGGGTCCCCCACATCCCAGGAGGATCCCTGGGGGGGTGGGAGGGTCCCCTAGATCCCAGGGGGATCCTTAGGGGGGGGTCCCCCACATCCCAGGGAGGTCTCTTGGGGGGGAGTCCCTGATCCCAGCCAAGACCCCTTAGGGGGAGAGGGGGAACCCTAGACCCCAGCGAGGATCCCTGGGGGGGGGGGGGGGTCCCCTCGATCCCAGGAGAATCCACTGGGGGGGAACTGGGGGGGCCCAATCCTTGCCCGGGGGGGGGGGGGGGATGCCGTTGCGGGGGGTGTCCCTGATCCCAGGAGGATCCCGGGAAGGGGGGGCAGGGGGGGGGGGTCCCCTGGATCACGGGAGGAGCCACTGGGGGGCACTGGGGACCCCCGTGGGTCGGGGACCCCGGGGCTGCAGCCCTGAATGGTCCCTGTGGCACCTGCCTGTCCCTTGTCCCCCTGCCCATTCCCTGCCTGTCCCTTGTCCCCTTTCCCTCGTCCCTTGTCCCTTATCCCTTGTCCTTCATCCGCTGCCCCTTGTCCCCTGCCCCTTCCCTGCCTGTCCCTTGTCCCCTGCCTGTCCTTCATCCCCTGCCTGTCCCATGTCTCCCTTCGTCCCCCGTCCCCTTGTCCTTCATCCTCTGCCCTTTGTCCCCTGCCTGCCCCTTGTCCCCCGCCTGTCTCATGTCTCCCTTGTCCCTTGTCCTCTGCCCCTTGTCCCCTGCCCCTTGTCCCCCGCCTGTCTCATGTCTCCCCTTGTCCCTTGTCCCCTGCCCTTGTCCCCTGCCCCTTGTCCCCCGCCTGTCTCATGTCTCCCCTTGTCCCTTGTCCTCTGCCCCCTTGTCCCCTGCCCCTTGTCCCCTGCCCCTTGTCCCCCGCCTGTCTCATGTCTCCCCTTGTCCCTTGTCCCCTGCCCCTTGTCCCCTGCCTCTCATGTCTCCCCTTGTCCCCTGTCCCTTGTCCCCTGTTCTTCATCCCTCATCCCCTGCCTGTCCCATGTCTCCCCTCGTCCCCCGTCCCTTGTCCCTCATCCCCTGTCCCTTGTCCCTGCCTGTCCCTCATCCCCTTGTCCCTTCGTCATCCCTCGTCCCCGCCTGTCCCTTGACCTGTCCCATGTCTCTTGTCCCCTATCCTTTGTCACCTGCCTGCCCCTTGTCCCCTGCCTGTCCCTCATCCCTTGTCCCTTCTCCCTCACCCCTCGTCCCCTGCCTGTCCCTCACCCCTCGTCCCTTCTCCTTTGTCCCTCGTCCCCTGCCTGTCCCTCACCCCTTGTCCCTTCTCCCTCACCCCTTGTCCCCTGCCTGTCCCTCACCCCTTGTCCCTTCTCCTTCGTCCCTTGTCCCCTGCCTGTCCCTCATCCCTTGTCCCTTCTCCCTCATCCCCTCGTCCCCCGCCTGTCCCTCACCCCTCGTCCCCTGCTTGTCCCTCACCCCTTGTCCCTTCTCCTTCGTCCCTTGTCCCCTGCCTGTCCCTCACCCCTCGTCCCTTCTCCATCGTCCCTTGTCCCCCGCCTGTCCCTTGTCCCTTCTCCCTCACCCCTTGTCCCCTGCCTGTCCCTCACCCCTCGTCCCTTCTTCATCCCTCGTCCCCTGCCTGTCCCTCACCCCTCGTCCCTTCTCCTTTGTCCCTTGTCCCCTGCCTGTCCCTCATCCCTTGTCCCTTCTCCCTCATCCCTCGTCCCCCGCCTGTCCCTCACCCCTCGTCCCCTGCTTGTCCCTCACCCCTTGTCCCTTCTCCTTCGTCCCTTGTCCCCTGCCTGTCCCTCACCCCTCGTCCCTTCTCCATCGTCCCTTGTCCCCCGCCTGTCCCTTGTCCCTTCTCCCTCACCCCTTGTCCCCTGCCTGTCCCTCACCCCTCGTCCCTTCTTCATCCCTCGTCCCCTGCCTGTCCCTCATCCCCTTGTCCCTTCTCCTTTGTCCCTTGTCCCTGCCTGTCCCTCATCCCTTGTCCCTTCTCCTTCGTCCCTTGTCCCCTGCCTGTCCCTCATCCCATGTCCCTTCTCCTTCGTCCCTCATCCCCCGCCTGTCCCCCGTCCCCCGCCCCTCACCCCCTGCCTGTGCCCCCCCCCCCCCACCTTGTCCCCATCCCGTGTCCCCCCCCCCCCCAGGCCTCAGCAACATCATCGGGGTGATCGTCTACATCTCGGCCAACGCGGGGGACCCGGGGACGAAGCGGGACGAGGACAAGAAGAGCCATTACTCCTACGGCTGGTCCTTCTACTTCGGGGGGCTCTCCTTCATCCTGGCCGAGGCCATCGGGGTCCTGGCCGTCAACCTCTACATCGAACGCCACCGTAAAGCCCGGGGGGGTCCTGGGGGGGGGCCGGGACCTCCCCCACCGCCCCCGCCCCCCCGCGTCCCTCCCGGTCCCCGACCTCGACCTCGGCGCCGATCCCGGTCCAGTTCTCGATCCAGCGAACCGGGGCGCTCGCGGGATGCTTCCCCTCCCCCCCCGCCGCCCCTCCCCCCCCCGGGAAATCGGGAGGGGTCGGGGGGGGCCCCCCCCCAGCTGATATCTCTATGTACACCCTGTCCCGGGAGGGACCCCCCGGCCAGCCCCCCCCCGGCACCCCCGGACCCCCCTTTTTGCAGTTGCATAACGCCTTTGGGAAGGATCCCCCCGGGGGCCCCCCCGACAGCGCCTCGGGGACCAGCACCCTCAATCGCAAGACCACCCCCGTCTAGGGGTACCCCCGGGACCCCCCCGGACCCCCCGTGGACACCCTGGGACTCCCCGGGACCCCCCCTGAGAACCAGCACCCTCAACCGCAAGACCACCCCCATCTAGGGGTACCCCGGGACCCCCCTGGACCCCCCATGGACACCCTGGGACTCCCCGGGACCCCCCCTGAGAACCAGCACCCTCAACCACAAGACCACTCCCGTCTAGGGGCACCCCGGGACCCCCCGTGGACACCCTGGGACCCCCCAGGGACCCCCCCTAGGGACGCCCTGGCACCCCCCCGGGGACCAGCACCCTCAACCGCAAGACCACTCCCGTCTAGGGGCACCCCAGGGACCCCCCCGGACCCCCCATGGACACCCTGGGACCCCCTGGGACCCCCCCGGGAACCAGCACCCTCAACCGCAAGACCACCCCCACCTAGGGGACCCCCCAGGACCCCCCCCCCAGACCCCCAGGGACCTCCCGGACCCCTAGGGACTCCCCTGGGGACCAGCACCCTCAACCGTAAGACCACCCCCATCTAGGGGCACCCCTGAACCCCCTGGGGCCCCCCCAAACCCCCCAGGGACCCCCTAGGGACCCACCCCTAGGGACCCCCTGGCACCCCCCCTGGGGACCAGCACCCTCAACCGCAAGACCACCCCCCTCTAGGGGCACCCTGGGACCCCTCTGGACCCCCCCGGGACCCCCCTGGGGACCAGCACCCTCATCTGCAAGACCCCACCCCTGTCTAGGGGCACCCCGAACCCCCTGGGGCCCCCCAGACCCCCCAGGGACCCCCTCCGGGATCCCCCTGGGGACCAGCACCCTCAACCGCAAGACCACCCCCGTCTAGGGGCACCCCTGAACCCCCTGGGCACCCCCAGACCCCCCCGGGACCCCCCTGGGACCCCCTGGGGACCGACAGCAAGAGCAGCCCCACTTCCCCCCCCCCACCCCCCCGACCCTTCCCACTGTCCCAGCTCCTGTGTTCTTCAGCCTCATCTTCCTCCTGCCCTCCTCATCCTCCCCTTCCTCCCGGCCTCCTCCCTTCCTCATCCTCCCCCTACTCTTCCTCACCTTCCTCCTGCCCTCTCCATCTTCCTCCTCGCTTCCTCAGCCTCACCTTCCTCCTGCCTTCCTCAGCCTCTCGCTCTCCTCCTCATCTTCCTCCTCCCCTCCTCCTCCTCTTCCTGCCCTCTTCCTCCTCCCCTTCCTCCTGCCTTCTTCATCTTCCCTCTGCCTTCCTCATCCTCCTCCCCTCCTCCCCCTCATCTTCCTCCTGGCCCCCTCCTCCTCTTCCTCCTTCCCTCTTCTTCCTCCTGCCCTCCTCCTCCTCCTCACCTTCCTCCCCTCCTCCCCCTCATCTTCCTCCTGCCCTCCTCCTCCTCCTCACCTTCCTCCCCTCCTCCCCCTCATCTTCCTCCTGCCCTCCTCCTCCTCCTCACCTTCCTCCCCTCCTCCTTCCCTCCCCCCCTGCGGCTCTCCCGCGGGTGGGGGGTGGGGGGATTTGGGGGGCACCGGGGTCCCCATTGGGGATGGGGCGATTTGGGGGCTCCCCCCCACCCCCCCCCCAGATCCACCAAGGGCTAAACTCCGTGCCAGCTCCGAGCCCCTCCTGCGGGGGCTCCCCGAAACCGCCGTCTCTTGAGGGGGCCCCCCCGAAACCACCATGTCTTTGGGGGTCCCTTGAAAACGCCGTCTCTTGTAGGGGCCCTGAAATCACCACCTCTTTGGGGGGGGGGGGGGAGGTCCCCGAAACTATCTCTTGGGGGGGGGGGGGGGGGGCCTTGAAACCACCATCTCTTGAGGGACCGCCCCAAACTGCCATGTCTTTGGGGGTCCCTTGAAACCACTGTCTCTTGGAGGGGTCCCCTCAAACCGCCATCTCTTTGGGGGGGCCTCGAAACCACCATTTCTTGGAGGGGGTCCCCAAAACTGCTGTCTCTTGGGGGGGGGGGGGGGTGTCCCCGAAACCGCCGTCCCTTGGGGGGCCCTGAAACCACCATCTCTTGAGGGGGAGTCCCTGAAACCGCCGTCTCTTTGGGGGAGTCCCCGAAACCGCTGTCCCTTGGGGGACCCTGAAACCGCCGTCTCTTGAGGGACACCCCCCACCCCGAAACTGCCGTCACTTTTACCCCCCCTCCCAACCTGCTCCTTTTTGGAGGGGGGGGGGGTTCCCCAGGGGGACACCCCACGCCCCCACCCCCACAGCCCAGGGTGGGGTGGGGGGGCCCTGTGCCTTAGGGGGGGGCCGGAGGGGGGGGGGAGGGGGGGCAGTGGGACCCCCGGGACACCCCATCCCCCCCCCGGCTCCCTGAGCAGTACGGACCAGTATTGCCCAGTCCCTGGGCAGTATCAAACCAGTATCTCCCAGTTCCCTGGGCGATACGGGACCAGTAACGCCCGGTCCTGTGGGGGCTGTCAGACCAGTACGGCCCAGTTCCCTGGGCAGCATCGGACCAGTATGTCCCAGTTCCCTGAGCAGCATTGGCCCAGTATGGCCCAGTTCCCTGGGCAGCATTGGACCAGTATGTCCCAGTTCCCTGAGCAGCATTGGCCCAGTATGTCCCAGTTCCCTGGGCAGCATCGGACCAGTATGTCCCAGTTCCCTGGGCGGCATCGGACCAGTATGTCCCAGTTCCCTGGGCGGTATCAGACCAGTACGGCCCAGTTCCCTGGGCAGCATTGGACCAGTATGTCCCAGTTCCCTGAGCAGCATTGGCCCAGTATGTCCCAGTTCCCTGGGCAGCATCGGACCAGTATGTCCCAGTTCCCTGGGCGGCATCGGACCAGTATGTCCCAGTTCCCTGGGCGGTATCAGACCAGTATGTCCCAGTTCCCTGGGCAGCATTGGACCAGTATGTCCCAGTTCCCTGGGTGGTATCGGACCAGTATGTCCCAGTTCCCTGAGCAGCATTGGCCCAGTATGTCCCAGTTCCCTGGGCAGCATCGGACCAGTATGTCCCAGTTCCCTGGGTGGTATCGGACCAGTATGTCCCAGTTCCCTGGGTGGTATCAGACCAGTATGTCCCAGTTCCCTGGGCGGTATCGGACCAGTATGTCCCAGTTCCCTGGGCAGCATCGGACCAGTATGTCCCAGTTCCCTGGGCGGTATCAGACCAGTATGTCCCAGTTCCCTGGGCGGTATCGGACCAGCGCAGCCCAGTCTCCAGGCAGCGCCGTGCCAACGGCTCCCAGTCCACCCAGTGCTCCCAGTATCCCCCAGTGCCCTGGGCCGGCTGCAGAGCTGGGCTCTCCCGTGCAGTCTCAGCCCAGTTGCTCCCAGTTCCCCCCCCGAGTCGCTCCCAGTCCCCCCCAACTGGTTCCAGTTCCCCCCACCATCGCTCCCAGTCGCCCCCAGTGCCCCCAACTGGTCCCAGTTCCACCCCCCCATCGCTCCCAGTCGCTCCCAGTCCCCCCAACTGGTCCCAGTTCCCCCCCCATCGCTCCCAGTCACCCCCCAGTGCCCCCAGTCACTCCCAGTCCCCCCAACTGGTCCCAGTTCCCCCCCCATCACTCCCAGTCGCCCCCAGTGCCCCCCAGTCACTCCCAGTCCCCCAACTGGTCCCAGTTCCCCCCCCCCATCGCTCCCAGTCGCTCCCCAGTGCCCCCAACTGGTCCCAGTTCCCCCCCCCATCGCTCCCAGTCGCCCCCAGTGCCCCCCAGTCACTCCCAGTGCCCCCAACTGGTCCCAGTTCCCCCCCCCATCGCTCCCAGTTGCTCCCAGTGCCCCCAACTGGTCCCAGTTCCCCCCCCCCAGTCGCTCCCAGTGCCCCCAACTGGTCCCAGTTCCCCCCCCCCATCGCTCCCAGTCGCCCCCAGTGCCCCCCAGTCACTCCCAGTCCCCCAACTGGTCCCAGTTCCCCCCCCCCCATCACTCCCGGTTGCTCCCAGTGCCCCCCAGTCGCTCCCAGTC
>NW_027472365.1:0-33311 GCF_965638725.1 Aptenodytes patagonicus | reverse complement strand
CGATGCGCAGACTCCTGCTCAGCCGTTCCACGCTGCCCTTGCCTCATCCCTGGCCATGTGCAGGCCGTTCGCTTTGAAATGGACTTTCGCTTGGTCTCCCACCAAGCGTCCGCGGTGAGCGGAAGAGGATGGAAGTGGCGAGGCCCACCGGGGAAAGGCAGAGAGGGGCATTTGGAAGCATGCTGGTGGAGAGGGGGGGGACCTCTTTCTCCTGCCAGCCGCCCTGTGCCCAGCTCTGTGTTCACCGGGCACAGAACCAGTGCAGGCAGTTTTGGTCGAGCCAGGGAAGGGACAGCCGGGCCCGGGAAGTAGCCTGTCCAAGTGGTGCCGCCTTGACCGTTTGAGGAAGGTGATGCTCACTCACAGGTATCACTGTCACTGATCTGTCCTAAGAGTCGATACTTGCCTGCGGGCAACAGGCACGAGGTGAGCTGAATGGCAGGTGGCGTTTTCGTGCACCGAGAAGTCCTGCCGGTACAAAGCGTGACCTGAAGTGATATCGGGGCAGTTTCCTAGGCAGGCTGATCTTGTTTTTAACGGAGTGGAAGGGTTGGGACAAACGCCCAGGGCAAGCTCCTGCTTTGCCCAGGCGTGGCCCTGCGGTCGTCAGCCTGGAAGACTATCGCACGCGGAGTCAGTGATCACATCACGGCCAATCCCTATCACGAACACTGTGTGACTGCTACTTGCTCCTCAGAGGTGTAGATTTAGTCAGTGTGTATTCAATCATAGGCATGCGTGTACTGTTTTGTTCTGTCCACTTGAAATATTATGGGGCTGTTCTGCACCAGGCGCCTGGGGGAGGGATGTGACAGAGAAAGAAATGGTGCAGGCTTCTTTTCTGGATCTCGGTAAGAAAGGCCCAACGACAAGTGGCTTAGTAAAAAGCTGTTTTAATAAGACAGGGTAAGAAGGGGCATATAGACAGCGAGTAAATCTGACGTCCCTTCAGATGCTGGGCACCCTGCTGCCATGCAGCATCGGACCCCAGGAGCATTTTCCCACGGCGTGCTGCGTGGATCCCACGCGTGGGGAGGTTCCTCCTGCCTACCGTGCCATGGGGCCTTTTATTTTGTGTAACAAACAGAATCACGTGTCTTCTCCTGACAGGTTGGAGTGTTATCTCTGTCATAACATCCACCAGCGCGCAGCACAGGCCTGCACGGGGCACCCCAGCTGGTTCCCTTACAGCAGCTACTTCGCCTAACACATTGGGCCTTAAGTACAAGGCCCGGTCGAGCAGACGTGGCCTGTTCAAGGTCACGAACACAATGTCTACTGCAAGACTCCCCATACAATGACTTCTAGCACCAACGGTGTGCGCCGCTCCCAGGAACTCTAGGTTTATTAATATGTTAAGAATATTAGGGTCTGTCACCCAAGGGAGCCTTCAAAGCTAAGTCCACGTTCCAGGCCTGATTGCTGTCAGCGACTGATAACATTCTGAAGTTGTATGGTAATCAAGGCTCTGCAAGAGTGCAAGTGAATGCAGAGCTGGTGAACATCGCCACGGACGGCATCTGCGCAGCGTGCCATGCCCTGACCAATGGCTGCACCATCTTGGGGTTCCCAGCATCAGACGGGATGAAGGATTCTACGATTTGCTCTCACCGTTGCTACGTCAGTAATAAAATAATTATCTCCCTTGAAAGTGTTCATGCCTTTCTCATTGGGTTCCCAAAAGCGCCAGCACTTTGTGCTTCAATAGTGGCCCATCCACCTGTCTGCTGTGGGACACCCTGCAGCCACAGAGCAAAGGGTGTGTCGAGGTCCAGCTGAATGGCGGTGCAACAACCATCTGGTCTATCAGCCCCTCTTCCCAGTTTTGTATCGTCTGCATACTTGCTGAGGGTGCGCTCTGCCCCATGGTCCAGGTCATTCCTGAAGATGTTCAACAGCATTGGACCCCAGTATCAACCCCTGGACTGCACAGCTACCTCCACCACAGGCAAGGTTGTGATCCGGTAAGAGACTTGAGAGAGGACTCTGATCTGCTCAGTATCCTCCAAATCCACAGAATCATAGAAACATAAAATAGTTTGGGTTGGAAGGGTCCTTTAAACGTCATCTAGTCCACCTCCCCCCTCCCCCGGCAACGAGCAGCGACATCTTCCACTAGATCAGGTTGCTCAGAGCCCCGTCCAACCTGACCTTGAACGTTTCCAGGGACCGGGCATCTGCCACCTCTCTGGGCAACCTGTCCCAGTGTTTCACCACCCTCATCGTAAAAAAATTTCTTCCTTATATCTAGTCTAAATCTACCCTCTTTTAGTTTAAAACCATTCCCCCTTGTCCTATCGCAACAGGCCCTGCTAAAAAGTTTGTCCCCATCTTTCTTATAAGCCCCCTTTGAGTATTGAAAGGCCGCAATCAGGTCTCCCCGGAGCCTTCTCTTCTCCAGGCTGAACAACCCCAACTCTCTCAGCCTTTCTTCATAGGAGCGGTGTTCCATCCCTCTGATCATTCTTGTGGCCCTCCTCCGGACCCGCTCCAACAGGTCCGTGTCGTCCCTGTGCTGAGGACTCCAGCGCTGGACGCAGTACTCCAGGTGGGGTCTCACCAGAGCGGAGTAGAGGGGCAGAATCCCCTCCCTCGACCTGCTAGCCACGCTTCTTTTGATGCAGCCCAGGATACGGTTGGCCTTCTGGGCTGCGAGTGCACATTGCCGGCTCGTGTCCAGCTTTTCATCCACCAGCACCCCCAAGTCCTTCTCCGCAGGGCTGCTCTCAATCCCTTCATCCCCCAGCCTGTACCGATACCGGGGGTTGCCCCGACCCAGGTGCAGGACCTTGCACTTGGCCTTGTTGAACCTCACGAGGTTCACATGGGCCCACTTCTCGAGCTTGTCCAGGTCCCTCTGGATGGCGTCCCGTCCCTCAGGCATGACAGCCACACCACTCAGGCTGGTGTCATCTGCAAACTTGCTGAGGGTGCTCATGATCCCACGTCTATGTCATTGATGAAGATATTAAACAGTACAGGTCCCAGTACGGATCTCTGAGGGACACCACTTGTCACCAGTCTCCGTCTGGACATTGAGCCGTTGACCGCTACCCTGTGGATGCCACCATCCAGCCAATTCCTTGTCCACCGAACAGTCCACCCATCAAATCCGTCTCTCTCTCCAATTTAGAGGGAAGGATGTTGTGGGGGACTGCCAGAGTTCAAGGAGCGTCTGGACGACGCTCTTAGTCATATGGTTTAGTTTTAGGTAGTCCTGCGAGGAGCAGGGAGTTGGTCTCGATGATCCTTATGGGTCCCTTCCAACTCGAGATATTCTGTGCTTCTATGACCATGCTCTTCTCTCTGCTGGACGCATTACTGTTCACACAGACAGAAGCACTCATGACAGACGCACAGTCACCATCCTTCCCATTTTCTTCATTGCCTGTGGCACAGGCCATCGCAGCCAAAATACTATATTAAACAACCTCCTCCTGCACGTTGCTTTCCAGCTTCTCTTGCCATCCTGCATGACTCAGAAGGGATGTCTCAGAGGAATAAGGTTTTTCCAGCCACCAGCACGTTTACCATCCCATAAGCAGCTACAAGAGGCCACATGGAATCGTAGAATAGTTTGGGTTGCAAGGGACCTTGAAGATCGTCTAGTTCCAACCCCGCTGCCATGGGCAGGGGTACCTTCCACTAGGCCAGGTTGCTCAAAGGCCCATCCAACCTGGCCGTGAACACTTCCAGGGAGGGGGCATCCACAACTTCTCTGGACGACCTGTTCCAGTGTCTCACCACCATCACAGTAAAGAATTTTGTCCAAATAGCTAATCTAAACCTACCCTCTTTCGGTTTAAAACTGTTGCCCCTGCTCTCAATCCACTCATCGTCCAGCTTGTATCCACGCTTGGGACTGCCCCGACCCAGGTGCAGGACCTTGCCCTTGGCCTTGTTGAACGTCGTGAGGTTCACACGGGCCCACCTCTCTAGCCTGTCAAGGTCCCTCTGGATGGCATCCCTTCCCTCTAGAGTATCAACCGCACCACTCAGCTTGGTGTCATCCACAAACTTGCTGAGGGTGCACTCAATCCCACCGTCCATGTCCCCGACAAAAATGTTAAATAACACTGGTCCCAGTACGGACCCCTGAGGGACACCACTCGTCACTAGTCTCCACCCGGACATCGAGCCGTTGGCCACAGCTCTTTGGGTGCGACCATCCAGCCAGTTCCTCATCCACCGAGTGGTCCACCCGTCAAATCCATGTCTCTCCATTTTAGAGACAAGGATGTTGTGCGGGACGGCGTCAAATGCTTCGCACAAGTAGATGACATCAGTCGCTCCTCCCTTATCCACCAATGTTGTAACCCCGTCGTAGAAGGCCACTAAGTTTGTCAGGCACGATTTGCCCTTAGTGAAGCCATGTTGGCTGCCACCAATCACCTCTCTCTTTTCCTAACTATGCCTTAGCATAGTTTCCAGGAGGACCTGCTCTATGATCTTGCTTGGGCACAGAGGTGAGACTGACCGGGCTGCAGTTCCCCAAGGTCTCCCTTTTTTTCCCTTTTTAAAAATGGGGGTTGTGTTTCCCCTTTTCCATGACCGGGAATTTCACCAGTTGCCACGACTTTTCAGATTTGATGGATAGTGGCTTAGCAACTTCTTCTGCCAGTTCCTTCAGGACCTTCGGATGCATCTCATCAGGTCCCACGGACTTGTGCACATTCAGGTTCCTTAGACGGTCTTGAACCTGTTCTTCTTCTACAGCGGGCGGTACTTCATTCTCCCAGTCCCTGCCTTTGGATTCTGCGAATTGGGCGGCGTGGCTAGAACACTTGCCCGTGAAGACCGGGGCAAAAAAGTTGTTGAGTACCGCAGCCTTCTCCGTGTCGGTTGTAGCCAGGTCTCCCGTTTCGCTCACCGAGGCGGGGGTGTGTGTGTGTGTACAATTTCTTTCATCTTCCTTTGTTGCCGTAGGTACCTGAAGAAACCCTTCTTGTTATTTTTCAGGTCCCTAGCCAAGTTCAGCTCCAGCTGTGCCTTGGCTTTCCTGATCCTCTCCTTCCACTCCCGGCCCATTTCCCTATAACCTTCCCAGGATGTGTATCCCTGCCTCCACCGCCTATGCATTTTGGTTTTGTGTTTTAGTTTGGCTAAGAGGTCTTGACTTAGACAAGCTGGCCTCCTGCCTCCCCTGCCTGACTTCTTGCACGCCGGGATTGAGAGCTCTAGCGCCCTAAGAAAAATGTCTTTCAATATCTCCCAGCTCTTGTTCGCTCCTTTATCTCCGAGGGCAGTTTCCCAAGGGATCCCACGCACTAGCGCCCTAAAGAGCCGGAAGTTTGCCTTTCTGAGGTTTAGGGTCCTGACTCTACTCTTTACCCGTCCTGTACCCCCCAAGACTGAGAATTCCACCAGGGCATGATCGCTGCAGCCCAGGGGAAGGCAGAGGCTCACCCAGGACTCAAACCCTGGCCTTTTTACATCAAAAAGCGGAATACCTCCTTGCAGAGAAGAGTTACAGAGGGGAGGTGCAATTTGTCTTAAGTGGCTTGATTTGGTTTGATTTAGTTTGGAATGGTATTGTTTGAGTTTGTGTTTGGTTTGTTTGGGAAGGTTGGGTTGGGTTGCACTGTGCTGGGTTGGGCGCGGCTGAGTTGGGTTTGGTTAGGTTAGGTTTGGCTTGGTTTCCCAACAAGGACAGTGGGCTTTGTGTGTGTGCAGCAGGTGTGCATGAGCACGCACCTCTTGACATATGCATTCAGTGAGGCCTGTGACGATCACACTGTTCAGCAGTCCTTGTGGCTCACCCTCTGCCCAAGTCCTATGGACATCAGCACTACATCAAAGGGGAGGCCAAAGAGCTGAGCTGGTCGCTCTCATCAGGAAGGTCCAGCTGCTTCACTCCTGGATGTGAATGGTGTTGTTCCTAGAGGATGTCACCTTTGCTTTTCTTCTTCCCACCGGGCATATGAGTTCAGCTCAGAGGGTTTAATGTTTACCGAAAAACAAGTCTATCAAAGGAATGGGCAGATGTTCAAAGAGCCTTATGACTCCTTGCCTGAGGGTGATCCAAGCCAAAATGGACTTGTTTTTCTCCTCATGCTCACCCCGGAGGCCAACAGCCTCTGTGGGATGTGGTAAAGGCAGGGAACCAGAGCTCCCAGGTGCTTTTGTGGGGTCAGGGTCAGAGCGAGATAGTTCCCTTACTGGGTCCAGGAAAGTTGAAGACTGCAAGAGCTGGGCAGAGCATGAGCCAAAAAGAGGCTGGCTGGCCATTGCCCAAATGTCTGACTATACCTGCAGAGCACATGAGCCTCTGCTGTTCAGGCCAAGGCCCTGAGTTGGGAACAACGGCGAGGTGACTTCAGGTGCTGAATTCCTGAAGGGCAGTGTGCGGTGGGGAGGGGCGGTGGTGGCGGCTCTGCTCCAGGAATGCGCGTGGCCAGCATGCCCCTTAGCGTCTCTGCGAGCAGCTGAGACAAGATGGACAACAACGTCCTGTGGCCTTAGGGAGCAACATAATGAGTGCTGCACCTCAAAGGGCACATTTCAGTCTTGCCCACGTGTTAGATGGGAGCAAGACCTCTCTCAGATGAAAGGGGGAAAGATGTGATCATCCAGGGGAGCTTTGCAAGCAAATACTGCTAGTTAACAAAGTGCTTCATGCATAAAGAACGCTTCAGGTCCCCCGAGGCTTGGAGACGGTATAAAAGCCCACGCGTCTCCACGCCTGCCATCCACTGCCCTTGCTGCCGTCTCCTCAGTCAGGTAGGTAAGTCTGAACCCACCCGGGCTCTTTCTGCAGGCGCGCTTGTGGTTCTGACCCGTCCTCTTCCCTCGGCTTCCGTCTCGTGCTCATGCCCTGCTCTGTGTTTCAGCTCTGCCTCCCTCGCCGAGACATGTCTTGCTACAGACCCTGCCTCCCTTTCCCCTGCGGACCAGCCCCCCTTGCAAACAGCTGCAACGAGCCCTGTGTTCTGCGGTGCGCTGACTCCACCACCGTGATCGAACCCTCCCCGGTGGTGGTGACCCTGCCGGGCCCCATCCTCACCTCTTTCCCTCAGAGCACAGCCGTGGGATCCTCTCTGTCAGCTGCTGTTGGGAGCTCCCTCAGCGCTGGGGGAGTTCCCATCTCTTCCGGGGGCGCCCTTGGATTTGGGAGATTCACAGGCCTCGGGAGCGGTCTGTGTGGGCCCCTGCGTTCGTGCAATCTGTATTGTTAGGGCCAGCGGGTCGCTCACGTTGCAAAGAACAACCAGGAACGCAGAAACGAGATCTGGATCCAGGACTGGGGAGATGCCTGTGGTTTCCCGATGCGTGGGACACCTGCCTCTCCCCTTGAATGGAAGGGAGCCGTGTGTCACCCCTTGACATCGTGCCCTTCTTGCTCTTATTCTTCCTGTGCTTTCCTTGCTACCCCCAGGTAGCCCCCTCATCCTCCCTCCTGGGCTTCATAGCTTTCGCCTTTGACCAAGGCAACAGAACGTCACCCGCCCTTGCTGTAGATGGGAGAGGATTCTCACCGGCTGCGGCTGCAATGGGAGAAAGGCGCGCCTTGCGGGCGCTTTGCATCCCGCTGCCCTGTGGAGCCATGTCCTCTTGCCCTGTGGAGCCCTCGACCTCTCATGCTCAGCGCTCTTCCCCCTCCCCTCAAAATGCACACTTTCTGTTCTCATTAAAGAGGTGCCGCATCCCAGCCTGAGTCTCCTCGTGTTCCTTTCTCCTGAAATTGCAACTTTCTCCTGGGCAACGCGTGCTGTGGGGCTGGTGATTTTCTCCACAGGTCGATGCGCAGACTCCTGCTCAGCCGTTCCACGCTGCCCTTGCCTCATCCCTGGCCATGTGCAGGCCGTTCGCTTTGAAATGGACTTTCGCTTGGTCTCCCACCAAGCGTCCGCGGTGAGCGGAAGAGGATGGAAGTGGCGAGGCCCACCGGGGAAAGGCAGAGAGGGGCATTTGGAAGCATGCTGGTGGAGAGGGGGGGACCTCTTTCTCCTGCCAGCCGCCCTGTGCCCAGCTCTGTGTTCACCGGGCACAGAACCAGTGCAGGCAGTTTTGGTCGAGCCAGGGAAGGGACAGCCGGGCCCGGGAAGTAGCCTGTCCAAGTGGTGCCGCCTTGACCGTTTGAGGAAGGTGATGCTCACTCACAGGTATCACTGTCACTGATCTGTCCTAAGAGTCGATACTTGCCTGCGGGCAACAGGCACGAGGTGAGCTGAATGGCAGGTGGCGTTTTCGTGCACCGAGAAGTCCTGCCGGTACAAAGCGTGACCTGAAGTGATATCGGGGCAGTTTCCTAGGCAGGCTGATCTTGTTTTTAACGGAGTGGAAGGGTTGGGACAAACGCCCAGGGCAAGCTCCTGCTTTGCCCAGGCGTGGCCCTGCGGTCGTCAGCCTGGAAGACTATCGCACGCGGAGTCAGTGATCACATCACGGCCAATCCCTATCACGAACACTGTGTGACTGCTACTTGCTCCTCAGAGGTGTAGATTTAGTCAGTGTGTATTCAATCATAGGCATGCGTGTACTGTTTTGTTCTGTCCACTTGAAATATTATGGGGCTGTTCTGCACCAGGCGCCTGGGGGAGGGATGTGACAGAGAAAGAAATGGTGCAGGCTTCTTTTCTGGATCTCGGTAAGAAAGGCCCAACGACAAGTGGCTTAGTAAAAAGCTGTTTTAATAAGACAGGGTAAGAAGGGGCATATAGACAGCGAGTAAATCTGACGTCCCTTCAGATGCTGGGCACCCTGCTGCCATGCAGCATCGGACCCCAGGAGCATTTTCCCACGGCGTGCTGCGTGGATCCCACGCGTGGGGAGGTTCCTCCTGCCTACCGTGCCATGGGGCCTTTTATTTTGTGTAACAAACAGAATCACGTGTCTTCTCCTGACAGGTTGGAGTGTTATCTCTGTCATAACATCCACCAGCGCGCAGCACAGGCCTGCACGGGGCACCCCAGCTGGTTCCCTTACAGCAGCTACTTCGCCTAACACATTGGGCCTTAAGTACAAGGCCCGGTCGAGCAGACGTGGCCTGTTCAAGGTCACGAACACAATGTCTACTGCAAGACTCCCCATACAATGACTTCTAGCACCAACGGTGTGCGCCGCTCCCAGGAACTCTAGGTTTATTAATATGTTAAGAATATTAGGGTCTGTCACCCAAGGGAGCCTTCAAAGCTAAGTCCACGTTCCAGGCCTGATTGCTGTCAGCGACTGATAACATTCTGAAGTTGTATGGTAATCAAGGCTCTGCAAGAGTGCAAGTGAATGCAGAGCTGGTGAACATCGCCACGGACGGCATCTGCGCAGCGTGCCATGCCCTGACCAATGGCTGCACCATCTTGGGGTTCCCAGCATCAGACGGGATGAAGGATTCTACGATTTGCTCTCACCGTTGCTACGTCAGTAATAAAATAATTATCTCCCTTGAAAGTGTTCATGCCTTTCTCATTGGGTTCCCAAAAGCGCCAGCACTTTGTGCTTCAATAGTGGCCCATCCACCTGTCTGCTGTGGGACACCCTGCAGCCACAGAGCAAAGGGTGTGTCGAGGTCCAGCTGAATGGCGGTGCAACAACCATCTGGTCTATCAGCCCCTCTTCCCAGTTTTGTATCGTCTGCATACTTGCTGAGGGTGCGCTCTGCCCCATGGTCCAGGTCATTCCTGAAGATGTTCAACAGCATTGGACCCCAGTATCAACCCCTGGACTGCACAGCTACCTCCACCACAGGCAAGGTTGTGATCCGGTAAGAGACTTGAGAGAGGACTCTGATCTGCTCAGTATCCTCCAAATCCACAGAATCATAGAAACATAAAATAGTTTGGGTTGGAAGGGTCCTTTAAACGTCATCTAGTCCACCTCCCCCCTCCCCCGGCAACGAGCAGCGACATCTTCCACTAGATCAGGTTGCTCAGAGCCCCGTCCAACCTGACCTTGAACGTTTCCAGGGACCGGGCATCTGCCACCTCTCTGGGCAACCTGTCCCAGTGTTTCACCACCCTCATCGTAAAAAAATTTCTTCCTTATATCTAGTCTAAATCTACCCTCTTTTAGTTTAAAACCATTCCCCCTTGTCCTATCGCAACAGGCCCTGCTAAAAAGTTTGTCCCCATCTTTCTTATAAGCCCCCTTTGAGTATTGAAAGGCCGCAATCAGGTCTCCCCGGAGCCTTCTCTTCTCCAGGCTGAACAACCCCAACTCTCTCAGCCTTTCTTCATAGGAGCGGTGTTCCATCCCTCTGATCATTCTTGTGGCCCTCCTCCGGACCCGCTCCAACAGGTCCGTGTCGTCCCTGTGCTGAGGACTCCAGCGCTGGACGCAGTACTCCAGGTGGGGTCTCACCAGAGCGGAGTAGAGGGGCAGAATCCCCTCCCTCGACCTGCTAGCCACGCTTCTTTTGATGCAGCCCAGGATACGGTTGGCCTTCTGGGCTGCGAGTGCACATTGCCGGCTCGTGTCCAGCTTTTCATCCACCAGCACCCCCAAGTCCTTCTCCGCAGGGCTGCTCTCAATCCCTTCATCCCCCAGCCTGTACCGATACCGGGGGTTGCCCCGACCCAGGTGCAGGACCTTGCACTTGGCCTTGTTGAACCTCACGAGGTTCACATGGGCCCACTTCTCGAGCTTGTCCAGGTCCCTCTGGATGGCGTCCCGTCCCTCAGGCATGACAGCCACACCACTCAGGCTGGTGTCATCTGCAAACTTGCTGAGGGTGCTCATGATCCCACGTCTATGTCATTGATGAAGATATTAAACAGTACAGGTCCCAGTACGGATCTCTGAGGGACACCACTTGTCACCAGTCTCCGTCTGGACATTGAGCCGTTGACCGCTACCCTGTGGATGCCACCATCCAGCCAATTCCTTGTCCACCGAACAGTCCACCCATCAAATCCGTCTCTCTCTCCAATTTAGAGGGAAGGATGTTGTGGGGGACTGCCAGAGTTCAAGGAGCGTCTGGACGACGCTCTTAGTCATATGGTTTAGTTTTAGGTAGTCCTGCGAGGAGCAGGGAGTTGGTCTCGATGATCCTTATGGGTCCCTTCCAACTCGAGATATTCTGTGCTTCTATGACCATGCTCTTCTCTCTGCTGGACGCATTACTGTTCACACAGACAGAAGCACTCATGACAGACGCACAGTCACCATCCTTCCCATTTTCTTCATTGCCTGTGGCACAGGCCATCGCAGCCAAAATACTATATTAAACAACCTCCTCCTGCACGTTGCTTTCCAGCTTCTCTTGCCATCCTGCATGACTCAGAAGGGATGTCTCAGAGGAATAAGGTTTTTCCAGCCACCAGCACGTTTACCATCCCATAAGCAGCTACAAGAGGCCACATGGAATCGTAGAATAGTTTGGGTTGCAAGGGACCTTGAAGATCGTCTAGTTCCAACCCCGCTGCCATGGGCAGGGGTACCTTCCACTAGGCCAGGTTGCTCAAAGGCCCATCCAACCTGGCCGTGAACACTTCCAGGGAGGGGGCATCCACAACTTCTCTGGACGACCTGTTCCAGTGTCTCACCACCATCACAGTAAAGAATTTTGTCCAAATAGCTAATCTAAACCTACCCTCTTTCGGTTTAAAACTGTTGCCCCTGCTCTCAATCCACTCATCGTCCAGCTTGTATCCACGCTTGGGACTGCCCCGACCCAGGTGCAGGACCTTGCCCTTGGCCTTGTTGAACGTCGTGAGGTTCACACGGGCCCACCTCTCTAGCCTGTCAAGGTCCCTCTGGATGGCATCCCTTCCCTCTAGAGTATCAACCGCACCACTCAGCTTGGTGTCATCCACAAACTTGCTGAGGGTGCACTCAATCCCACCGTCCATGTCCCCGACAAAAATGTTAAATAACACTGGTCCCAGTACGGACCCCTGAGGGACACCACTCGTCACTAGTCTCCACCCGGACATCGAGCCGTTGGCCACAGCTCTTTGGGTGCGACCATCCAGCCAGTTCCTCATCCACCGAGTGGTCCACCCGTCAAATCCATGTCTCTCCATTTTAGAGACAAGGATGTTGTGCGGGACGGCGTCAAATGCTTCGCACAAGTAGATGACATCAGTCGCTCCTCCCTTATCCACCAATGTTGTAACCCCGTCGTAGAAGGCCACTAAGTTTGTCAGGCACGATTTGCCCTTAGTGAAGCCATGTTGGCTGCCACCAATCACCTCTCTCTTTTCCTAACTATGCCTTAGCATAGTTTCCAGGAGGACCTGCTCTATGATCTTGCTTGGGCACAGAGGTGAGACTGACCGGGCTGCAGTTCCCCAAGGTCTCCCTTTTTTTCCCTTTTTAAAAATGGGGGTTGTGTTTCCCCTTTTCCATGACCGGGAATTTCACCAGTTGCCACGACTTTTCAGATTTGATGGATAGTGGCTTAGCAACTTCTTCTGCCAGTTCCTTCAGGACCTTCGGATGCATCTCATCAGGTCCCACGGACTTGTGCACATTCAGGTTCCTTAGACGGTCTTGAACCTGTTCTTCTTCTACAGCGGGCGGTACTTCATTCTCCCAGTCCCTGCCTTTGGATTCTGCGAATTGGGCGGCGTGGCTAGAACACTTGCCCGTGAAGACCGGGGCAAAAAAGTTGTTGAGTACCGCAGCCTTCTCCGTGTCGGTTGTAGCCAGGTCTCCCGTTTCGCTCACCGAGGCGGGGGTGTGTGTGTGTGTACAATTTCTTTCATCTTCCTTTGTTGCCGTAGGTACCTGAAGAAACCCTTCTTGTTATTTTTCAGGTCCCTAGCCAAGTTCAGCTCCAGCTGTGCCTTGGCTTTCCTGATCCTCTCCTTCCACTCCCGGCCCATTTCCCTATAACCTTCCCAGGATGTGTATCCCTGCCTCCACCGCCTATGCATTTTGGTTTTGTGTTTTAGTTTGGCTAAGAGGTCTTGACTTAGACAAGCTGGCCTCCTGCCTCCCCTGCCTGACTTCTTGCACGCCGGGATTGAGAGCTCTAGCGCCCTAAGAAAAATGTCTTTCAATATCTCCCAGCTCTTGTTCGCTCCTTTATCTCCGAGGGCAGTTTCCCAAGGGATCCCACGCACTAGCGCCCTAAAGAGCCGGAAGTTTGCCTTTCTGAGGTTTAGGGTCCTGACTCTACTCTTTACCCGTCCTGTACCCCCCAAGACTGAGAATTCCACCAGGGCATGATCGCTGCAGCCCAGGGGAAGGCAGAGGCTCACCCAGGACTCAAACCCTGGCCTTTTTACATCAAAAAGCGGAATACCTCCTTGCAGAGAAGAGTTACAGAGGGGAGGTGCAATTTGTCTTAAGTGGCTTGATTTGGTTTGATTTAGTTTGGAATGGTATTGTTTGAGTTTGTGTTTGGTTTGTTTGGGAAGGTTGGGTTGGGTTGCACTGTGCTGGGTTGGGCGCGGCTGAGTTGGGTTTGGTTAGGTTAGGTTTGGCTTGGTTTCCCAACAAGGACAGTGGGCTTTGTGTGTGTGCAGCAGGTGTGCATGAGCACGCACCTCTTGACATATGCATTCAGTGAGGCCTGTGACGATCACACTGTTCAGCAGTCCTTGTGGCTCACCCTCTGCCCAAGTCCTATGGACATCAGCACTACATCAAAGGGGAGGCCAAAGAGCTGAGCTGGTCGCTCTCATCAGGAAGGTCCAGCTGCTTCACTCCTGGATGTGAATGGTGTTGTTCCTAGAGGATGTCACCTTTGCTTTTCTTCTTCCCACCGGGCATATGAGTTCAGCTCAGAGGGTTTAATGTTTACCGAAAAACAAGTCTATCAAAGGAATGGGCAGATGTTCAAAGAGCCTTATGACTCCTTGCCTGAGGGTGATCCAAGCCAAAATGGACTTGTTTTTCTCCTCATGCTCACCCCGGAGGCCAACAGCCTCTGTGGGATGTGGTAAAGGCAGGGAACCAGAGCTCCCAGGTGCTTTTGTGGGGTCAGGGTCAGAGCGAGATAGTTCCCTTACTGGGTCCAGGAAAGTTGAAGACTGCAAGAGCTGGGCAGAGCATGAGCCAAAAAGAGGCTGGCTGGCCATTGCCCAAATGTCTGACTATACCTGCAGAGCACATGAGCCTCTGCTGTTCAGGCCAAGGCCCTGAGTTGGGAACAACGGCGAGGTGACTTCAGGTGCTGAATTCCTGAAGGGCAGTGTGCGGTGGGGAGGGGCGGTGGTGGCGGCTCTGCTCCAGGAATGCGCGTGGCCAGCATGCCCCTTAGCGTCTCTGCGAGCAGCTGAGACAAGATGGACAACAACGTCCTGTGGCCTTAGGGAGCAACATAATGAGTGCTGCACCTCAAAGGGCACATTTCAGTCTTGCCCACGTGTTAGATGGGAGCAAGACCTCTCTCAGATGAAAGGGGGAAAGATGTGATCATCCAGGGGAGCTTTGCAAGCAAATACTGCTAGTTAACAAAGTGCTTCATGCATAAAGAACGCTTCAGGTCCCCCGAGGCTTGGAGACGGTATAAAAGCCCACGCGTCTCCACGCCTGCCATCCACTGCCCTTGCTGCCGTCTCCTCAGTCAGGTAGGTAAGTCTGAACCCACCCGGGCTCTTTCTGCAGGCGCGCTTGTGGTTCTGACCCGTCCTCTTCCCTCGGCTTCCGTCTCGTGCTCATGCCCTGCTCTGTGTTTCAGCTCTGCCTCCCTCGCCGAGACATGTCTTGCTACAGACCCTGCCTCCCTTTCCCCTGCGGACCAGCCCCCCTTGCAAACAGCTGCAACGAGCCCTGTGTTCTGCGGTGCGCTGACTCCACCACCGTGATCGAACCCTCCCCGGTGGTGGTGACCCTGCCGGGCCCCATCCTCACCTCTTTCCCTCAGAGCACAGCCGTGGGATCCTCTCTGTCAGCTGCTGTTGGGAGCTCCCTCAGCGCTGGGGGAGTTCCCATCTCTTCCGGGGGCGCCCTTGGATTTGGGAGATTCACAGGCCTCGGGAGCGGTCTGTGTGGGCCCCTGCGTTCGTGCAATCTGTATTGTTAGGGCCAGCGGGTCGCTCACGTTGCAAAGAACAACCAGGAACGCAGAAACGAGATCTGGATCCAGGACTGGGGAGATGCCTGTGGTTTCCCGATGCGTGGGACACCTGCCTCTCCCCTTGAATGGAAGGGAGCCGTGTGTCACCCCTTGACATCGTGCCCTTCTTGCTCTTATTCTTCCTGTGCTTTCCTTGCTACCCCCAGGTAGCCCCCTCATCCTCCCTCCTGGGCTTCATAGCTTTCGCCTTTGACCAAGGCAACAGAACGTCACCCGCCCTTGCTGTAGATGGGAGAGGATTCTCACCGGCTGCGGCTGCAATGGGAGAAAGGCGCGCCTTGCGGGCGCTTTGCATCCCGCTGCCCTGTGGAGCCATGTCCTCTTGCCCTGTGGAGCCCTCGACCTCTCATGCTCAGCGCTCTTCCCCCTCCCCTCAAAATGCACACTTTCTGTTCTCATTAAAGAGGTGCCGCATCCCAGCCTGAGTCTCCTCGTGTTCCTTTCTCCTGAAATTGCAACTTTCTCCTGGGCAACGCGTGCTGTGGGGCTGGTGATTTTCTCCACAGGTCGATGCGCAGACTCCTGCTCAGCCGTTCCACGCTGCCCTTGCCTCATCCCTGGCCATGTGCAGGCCGTTCGCTTTGAAATGGACTTTCGCTTGGTCTCCCACCAAGCGTCCGCGGTGAGCGGAAGAGGATGGAAGTGGCGAGGCCCACCGGGGAAAGGCAGAGAGGGGCATTTGGAAGCATGCTGGTGGAGAGGGGGGGGACCTCTTTCTCCTGCCAGCCGCCCTGTGCCCAGCTCTGTGTTCACCGGGCACAGAACCAGTGCAGGCAGTTTTGGTCGAGCCAGGGAAGGGACAGCCGGGCCCGGGAAGTAGCCTGTCCAAGTGGTGCCGCCTTGACCGTTTGAGGAAGGTGATGCTCACTCACAGGTATCACTGTCACTGATCTGTCCTAAGAGTCGATACTTGCCTGCGGGCAACAGGCACGAGGTGAGCTGAATGGCAGGTGGCGTTTTCGTGCACCGAGAAGTCCTGCCGGTACAAAGCGTGACCTGAAGTGATATCGGGGCAGTTTCCTAGGCAGGCTGATCTTGTTTTTAACGGAGTGGAAGGGTTGGGACAAACGCCCAGGGCAAGCTCCTGCTTTGCCCAGGCGTGGCCCTGCGGTCGTCAGCCTGGAAGACTATCGCACGCGGAGTCAGTGATCACATCACGGCCAATCCCTATCACGAACACTGTGTGACTGCTACTTGCTCCTCAGAGGTGTAGATTTAGTCAGTGTGTATTCAATCATAGGCATGCGTGTACTGTTTTGTTCTGTCCACTTGAAATATTATGGGGCTGTTCTGCACCAGGCGCCTGGGGGAGGGATGTGACAGAGAAAGAAATGGTGCAGGCTTCTTTTCTGGATCTCGGTAAGAAAGGCCCAACGACAAGTGGCTTAGTAAAAAGCTGTTTTAATAAGACAGGGTAAGAAGGGGCATATAGACAGCGAGTAAATCTGACGTCCCTTCAGATGCTGGGCACCCTGCTGCCATGCAGCATCGGACCCCAGGAGCATTTTCCCACGGCGTGCTGCGTGGATCCCACGCGTGGGGAGGTTCCTCCTGCCTACCGTGCCATGGGGCCTTTTATTTTGTGTAACAAACAGAATCACGTGTCTTCTCCTGACAGGTTGGAGTGTTATCTCTGTCATAACATCCACCAGCGCGCAGCACAGGCCTGCACGGGGCACCCCAGCTGGTTCCCTTACAGCAGCTACTTCGCCTAACACATTGGGCCTTAAGTACAAGGCCCGGTCGAGCAGACGTGGCCTGTTCAAGGTCACGAACACAATGTCTACTGCAAGACTCCCCATACAATGACTTCTAGCACCAACGGTGTGCGCCGCTCCCAGGAACTCTAGGTTTATTAATATGTTAAGAATATTAGGGTCTGTCACCCAAGGGAGCCTTCAAAGCTAAGTCCACGTTCCAGGCCTGATTGCTGTCAGCGACTGATAACATTCTGAAGTTGTATGGTAATCAAGGCTCTGCAAGAGTGCAAGTGAATGCAGAGCTGGTGAACATCGCCACGGACGGCATCTGCGCAGCGTGCCATGCCCTGACCAATGGCTGCACCATCTTGGGGTTCCCAGCATCAGACGGGATGAAGGATTCTACGATTTGCTCTCACCGTTGCTACGTCAGTAATAAAATAATTATCTCCCTTGAAAGTGTTCATGCCTTTCTCATTGGGTTCCCAAAAGCGCCAGCACTTTGTGCTTCAATAGTGGCCCATCCACCTGTCTGCTGTGGGACACCCTGCAGCCACAGAGCAAAGGGTGTGTCGAGGTCCAGCTGAATGGCGGTGCAACAACCATCTGGTCTATCAGCCCCTCTTCCCAGTTTTGTATCGTCTGCATACTTGCTGAGGGTGCGCTCTGCCCCATGGTCCAGGTCATTCCTGAAGATGTTCAACAGCATTGGACCCCAGTATCAACCCCTGGACTGCACAGCTACCTCCACCACAGGCAAGGTTGTGATCCGGTAAGAGACTTGAGAGAGGACTCTGATCTGCTCAGTATCCTCCAAATCCACAGAATCATAGAAACATAAAATAGTTTGGGTTGGAAGGGTCCTTTAAACGTCATCTAGTCCACCTCCCCCCTCCCCCGGCAACGAGCAGCGACATCTTCCACTAGATCAGGTTGCTCAGAGCCCCGTCCAACCTGACCTTGAACGTTTCCAGGGACCGGGCATCTGCCACCTCTCTGGGCAACCTGTCCCAGTGTTTCACCACCCTCATCGTAAAAAAATTTCTTCCTTATATCTAGTCTAAATCTACCCTCTTTTAGTTTAAAACCATTCCCCCTTGTCCTATCGCAACAGGCCCTGCTAAAAAGTTTGTCCCCATCTTTCTTATAAGCCCCCTTTGAGTATTGAAAGGCCGCAATCAGGTCTCCCCGGAGCCTTCTCTTCTCCAGGCTGAACAACCCCAACTCTCTCAGCCTTTCTTCATAGGAGCGGTGTTCCATCCCTCTGATCATTCTTGTGGCCCTCCTCCGGACCCGCTCCAACAGGTCCGTGTCGTCCCTGTGCTGAGGACTCCAGCGCTGGACGCAGTACTCCAGGTGGGGTCTCACCAGAGCGGAGTAGAGGGGCAGAATCCCCTCCCTCGACCTGCTAGCCACGCTTCTTTTGATGCAGCCCAGGATACGGTTGGCCTTCTGGGCTGCGAGTGCACATTGCCGGCTCGTGTCCAGCTTTTCATCCACCAGCACCCCCAAGTCCTTCTCCGCAGGGCTGCTCTCAATCCCTTCATCCCCCAGCCTGTACCGATACCGGGGGTTGCCCCGACCCAGGTGCAGGACCTTGCACTTGGCCTTGTTGAACCTCACGAGGTTCACATGGGCCCACTTCTCGAGCTTGTCCAGGTCCCTCTGGATGGCGTCCCGTCCCTCAGGCATGACAGCCACACCACTCAGGCTGGTGTCATCTGCAAACTTGCTGAGGGTGCTCATGATCCCACGTCTATGTCATTGATGAAGATATTAAACAGTACAGGTCCCAGTACGGATCTCTGAGGGACACCACTTGTCACCAGTCTCCGTCTGGACATTGAGCCGTTGACCGCTACCCTGTGGATGCCACCATCCAGCCAATTCCTTGTCCACCGAACAGTCCACCCATCAAATCCGTCTCTCTCTCCAATTTAGAGGGAAGGATGTTGTGGGGGACTGCCAGAGTTCAAGGAGCGTCTGGACGACGCTCTTAGTCATATGGTTTAGTTTTAGGTAGTCCTGCGAGGAGCAGGGAGTTGGTCTCGATGATCCTTATGGGTCCCTTCCAACTCGAGATATTCTGTGCTTCTATGACTATGCTCTTCTCTCTGCTGGACGCATTACTGTTCACACAGACAGAAGCACTCATGACAGACGCACAGTCACCATCCTTCCCATTTTCTTCATTGCCTGTGGCACAGGCCATCGCAGCCAAAATACTATATTAAACAACCTCCTCCTGCACGTTGCTTTCCAGCTTCTCTTGCCATCCTGCATGACTCAGAAGGGATGTCTCAGAGGAATAAGGTTTTTCCAGCCACCAGCACGTTTACCATCCCATAAGCAGCTACAAGAGGCCACATGGAATCGTAGAATAGTTTGGGTTGCAAGGGACCTTGAAGATCGTCTAGTTCCAACCCCGCTGCCATGGGCAGGGGTACCTTCCACTAGGCCAGGTTGCTCAAAGGCCCATCCAACCTGGCCGTGAACACTTCCAGGGAGGGGGCATCCACAACTTCTCTGGACGACCTGTTCCAGTGTCTCACCACCATCACAGTAAAGAATTTTGTCCAAATAGCTAATCTAAACCTACCCTCTTTCGGTTTAAAACTGTTGCCCCTGCTCTCAATCCACTCATCGTCCAGCTTGTATCCACGCTTGGGACTGCCCCGACCCAGGTGCAGGACCTTGCCCTTGGCCTTGTTGAACGTCATGAGGTTCACACGGGCCCACCTCTCTAGCCTGTCAAGGTCCCTCTGGATGGCATCCCTTCCCTCTAGAGTATCAACCGCACCACTCAGCTTGGTGTCATCCACAAACTTGCTGAGGGTGCACTCAATCCCACCGTCCATGTCCCCGACAAAAATGTTAAATAACACTGGTCCCAGTACGGACCCCTGAGGGACACCACTCGTCACTAGTCTCCACCCGGACATCGAGCCGTTGGCCACAGCTCTTTGGGTGCGACCATCCAGCCAGTTCCTCATCCACCGAGTGGTCCACCCGTCAAATCCATGTCTCTCCATTTTAGAGACAAGGATGTTGTGCGGGACGGCGTCAAATGCTTCGCACAAGTAGATGACATCAGTCGCTCCTCCCTTATCCACCAATGTTGTAACCCCGTCGTAGAAGGCCACTAAGTTTGTCAGGCACGATTTGCCCTTAGTGAAGCCATGTTGGCTGCCACCAATCACCTCTCTCTTTTCCTAACTATGCCTTAGCATAGTTTCCAGGAGGACCTGCTCTATGATCTTGCTTGGGCACAGAGGTGAGACTGACCGGGCTGCAGTTCCCCAAGGTCTCCCTTTTTTTCCCTTTTTAAAAATGGGGGTTGTGTTTCCCCTTTTCCATGACCGGGAATTTCACCAGTTGCCACGACTTTTCAGATTTGATGGATAGTGGCTTAGCAACTTCTTCTGCCAGTTCCTTCAGGACCTTCGGATGCATCTCATCAGGTCCCACGGACTTGTGCACATTCAGGTTCCTTAGACGGTCTTGAACCTGTTCTTCTTCTACAGCGGGCGGTACTTCATTCTCCCAGTCCCTGCCTTTGGATTCTGCGAATTGGGCGGCGTGGCTAGAACACTTGCCCGTGAAGACCGGGGCAAAAAAGTTGTTGAGTACCGCAGCCTTCTCCGTGTCGGTTGTAGCCAGGTCTCCCGTTTCGCTCACCGAGGCGGGGGTGTGTGTGTGTGTACAATTTCTTTCATCTTCCTTTGTTGCCGTAGGTACCTGAAGAAACCCTTCTTGTTATTTTTCAGGTCCCTAGCCAAGTTCAGCTCCAGCTGTGCCTTGGCTTTCCTGATCCTCTCCTTCCACTCCCGGCCCATTTCCCTATAACCTTCCCAGGATGTGTATCCCTGCCTCCACCGCCTATGCATTTTGGTTTTGTGTTTTAGTTTGGCTAAGAGGTCTTGACTTAGACAAGCTGGCCTCCTGCCTCCCCTGCCTGACTTCTTGCACGCCGGGATTGAGAGCTCTAGCGCCCTAAGAAAAATGTCTTTCAATATCTCCCAGCTCTTGTTCGCTCCTTTATCTCCGAGGGCAGTTTCCCAAGGGATCCCACGCACTAGCGCCCTAAAGAGCCGGAAGTTTGCCTTTCTGAGGTTTAGGGTCCTGACTCTACTCTTTACCCGTCCTGTACCCCCCAAGACTGAGAATTCCACCAGGGCATGATCGCTGCAGCCCAGGGGAAGGCAGAGGCTCACCCAGGACTCAAACCCTGGCCTTTTTACATCAAAAAGCGGAATACCTCCTTGCAGAGAAGAGTTACAGAGGGGAGGTGCAATTTGTCTTAAGTGGCTTGATTTGGTTTGATTTAGTTTGGAATGGTATTGTTTGAGTTTGTGTTTGGTTTGTTTGGGAAGGTTGGGTTGGGTTGCACTGTGCTGGGTTGGGCGCGGCTGAGTTGGGTTTGGTTAGGTTAGGTTTGGCTTGGTTTCCCAACAAGGACAGTGGGCTTTGTGTGTGTGCAGCAGGTGTGCATGAGCACGCACCTCTTGACATATGCATTCAGTGAGGCCTGTGACGATCACACTGTTCAGCAGTCCTTGTGGCTCACCCTCTGCCCAAGTCCTATGGACATCAGCACTACATCAAAGGGGAGGCCAAAGAGCTGAGCTGGTCGCTCTCATCAGGAAGGTCCAGCTGCTTCACTCCTGGATGTGAATGGTGTTGTTCCTAGAGGATGTCACCTTTGCTTTTCTTCTTCCCACCGGGCATATGAGTTCAGCTCAGAGGGTTTAATGTTTACCGAAAAACAAGTCTATCAAAGGAATGGGCAGATGTTCAAAGAGCCTTATGACTCCTTGCCTGAGGGTGATCCAAGCCAAAATGGACTTGTTTTTCTCCTCATGCTCACCCCGGAGGCCAACAGCCTCTGTGGGATGTGGTAAAGGCAGGGAACCAGAGCTCCCAGGTGCTTTTGTGGGGTCAGGGTCAGAGCGAGATAGTTCCCTTACTGGGTCCAGGAAAGTTGAAGACTGCAAGAGCTGGGCAGAGCATGAGCCAAAAAGAGGCTGGCTGGCCATTGCCCAAATGTCTGACTATACCTGCAGAGCACATGAGCCTCTGCTGTTCAGGCCAAGGCCCTGAGTTGGGAACAACGGCGAGGTGACTTCAGGTGCTGAATTCCTGAAGGGCAGTGTGCGGTGGGGAGGGGCGGTGGTGGCGGCTCTGCTCCAGGAATGCGCGTGGCCAGCATGCCCCTTAGCGTCTCTGCGAGCAGCTGAGACAAGATGGACAACAACGTCCTGTGGCCTTAGGGAGCAACATAATGAGTGCTGCACCTCAAAGGGCACATTTCAGTCTTGCCCACGTGTTAGATGGGAGCAAGACCTCTCTCAGATGAAAGGGGGAAAGATGTGATCATCCAGGGGAGCTTTGCAAGCAAATACTGCTAGTTAACAAAGTGCTTCATGCATAAAGAACGCTTCAGGTCCCCCGAGGCTTGGAGACGGTATAAAAGCCCACGCGTCTCCACGCCTGCCATCCACTGCCCTTGCTGCCGTCTCCTCAGTCAGGTAGGTAAGTCTGAACCCACCCGGGCTCTTTCTGCAGGCGCGCTTGTGGTTCTGACCCGTCCTCTTCCCTCGGCTTCCGTCTCGTGCTCATGCCCTGCTCTGTGTTTCAGCTCTGCCTCCCTCGCCGAGACATGTCTTGCTACAGACCCTGCCTCCCTTTCCCCTGCGGACCAGCCCCCCTTGCAAACAGCTGCAACGAGCCCTGTGTTCTGCGGTGCGCTGACTCCACCACCGTGATCGAACCCTCCCCGGTGGTGGTGACCCTGCCGGGCCCCATCCTCACCTCTTTCCCTCAGAGCACAGCCGTGGGATCCTCTCTGTCAGCTGCTGTTGGGAGCTCCCTCAGCGCTGGGGGAGTTCCCATCTCTTCCGGGGGCGCCCTTGGATTTGGGAGATTCACAGGCCTCGGGAGCGGTCTGTGTGGGCCCCTGCGTTCGTGCAATCTGTATTGTTAGGGCCAGCGGGTCGCTCACGTTGCAAAGAACAACCAGGAACGCAGAAACGAGATCTGGATCCAGGACTGGGGAGATGCCTGTGGTTTCCCGATGCGTGGGACACCTGCCTCTCCCCTTGAATGGAAGGGAGCCGTGTGTCACCCCTTGACATCGTGCCCTTCTTGCTCTTATTCTTCCTGTGCTTTCCTTGCTACCCCCAGGTAGCCCCCTCATCCTCCCTCCTGGGCTTCATAGCTTTCGCCTTTGACCAAGGCAACAGAACGTCACCCGCCCTTGCTGTAGATGGGAGAGGATTCTCACCGGCTGCGGCTGCAATGGGAGAAAGGCGCGCCTTGCGGGCGCTTTGCATCCCGCTGCCCTGTGGAGCCATGTCCTCTTGCCCTGTGGAGCCCTCGACCTCTCATGCTCAGCGCTCTTCCCCCTCCCCTCAAAATGCACACTTTCTGTTCTCATTAAAGAGGTGCCGCATCCCAGCCTGAGTCTCCTCGTGTTCCTTTCTCCTGAAATTGCAACTTTCTCCTGGGCAACGCGTGCTGTGGGGCTGGTGATTTTCTCCACAGGTCGATGCGCAGACTCCTGCTCAGCCGTTCCACGCTGCCCTTGCCTCATCCCTGGCCATGTGCAGGCCGTTCGCTTTGAAATGGACTTTCGCTTGGTCTCCCACCAAGCGTCCGCGGTGAGCGGAAGAGGATGGAAGTGGCGAGGCCCACCGGGGAAAGGCAGAGAGGGGCATTTGGAAGCATGCTGGTGGAGAGGGGGGGGACCTCTTTCTCCTGCCAGCCGCCCTGTGCCCAGCTCTGTGTTCACCGGGCACAGAACCAGTGCAGGCAGTTTTGGTCGAGCCAGGGAAGGGACAGCCGGGCCCGGGAAGTAGCCTGTCCAAGTGGTGCCGCCTTGACCGTTTGAGGAAGGTGATGCTCACTCACAGGTATCACTGTCACTGATCTGTCCTAAGAGTCGATACTTGCCTGCGGGCAACAGGCACGAGGTGAGCTGAATGGCAGGTGGCGTTTTCGTGCACCGAGAAGTCCTGCCGGTACAAAGCGTGACCTGAAGTGATATCGGGGCAGTTTCCTAGGCAGGCTGATCTTGTTTTTAACGGAGTGGAAGGGTTGGGACAAACGCCCAGGGCAAGCTCCTGCTTTGCCCAGGCGTGGCCCTGCGGTCGTCAGCCTGGAAGACTATCGCACGCGGAGTCAGTGATCACATCACGGCCAATCCCTATCACGAACACTGTGTGACTGCTACTTGCTCCTCAGAGGTGTAGATTTAGTCAGTGTGTATTCAATCATAGGCATGCGTGTACTGTTTTGTTCTGTCCACTTGAAATATTATGGGGCTGTTCTGCACCAGGCGCCTGGGGGAGGGATGTGACAGAGAAAGAAATGGTGCAGGCTTCTTTTCTGGATCTCGGTAAGAAAGGCCCAACGACAAGTGGCTTAGTAAAAAGCTGTTTTAATAAGACAGGGTAAGAAGGGGCATATAGACAGCGAGTAAATCTGACGTCCCTTCAGATGCTGGGCACCCTGCTGCCATGCAGCATCGGACCCCAGGAGCATTTTCCCACGGCGTGCTGCGTGGATCCCACGCGTGGGGAGGTTCCTCCTGCCTACCGTGCCATGGGGCCTTTTATTTTGTGTAACAAACAGAATCACGTGTCTTCTCCTGACAGGTTGGAGTGTTATCTCTGTCATAACATCCACCAGCGCGCAGCACAGGCCTGCACGGGGCACCCCAGCTGGTTCCCTTACAGCAGCTACTTCGCCTAACACATTGGGCCTTAAGTACAAGGCCCGGTCGAGCAGACGTGGCCTGTTCAAGGTCACGAACACAATGTCTACTGCAAGACTCCCCATACAATGACTTCTAGCACCAACGGTGTGCGCCGCTCCCAGGAACTCTAGGTTTATTAATATGTTAAGAATATTAGGGTCTGTCACCCAAGGGAGCCTTCAAAGCTAAGTCCACGTTCCAGGCCTGATTGCTGTCAGCGACTGATAACATTCTGAAGTTGTATGGTAATCAAGGCTCTGCAAGAGTGCAAGTGAATGCAGAGCTGGTGAACATCGCCACGGACGGCATCTGCGCAGCGTGCCATGCCCTGACCAATGGCTGCACCATCTTGGGGTTCCCAGCATCAGACGGGATGAAGGATTCTACGATTTGCTCTCACCGTTGCTACGTCAGTAATAAAATAATTATCTCCCTTGAAAGTGTTCATGCCTTTCTCATTGGGTTCCCAAAAGCGCCAGCACTTTGTGCTTCAATAGTGGCCCATCCACCTGTCTGCTGTGGGACACCCTGCAGCCACAGAGCAAAGGGTGTGTCGAGGTCCAGCTGAATGGCGGTGCAACAACCATCTGGTCTATCAGCCCCTCTTCCCAGTTTTGTATCGTCTGCATACTTGCTGAGGGTGCGCTCTGCCCCATGGTCCAGGTCATTCCTGAAGATGTTCAACAGCATTGGACCCCAGTATCAACCCCTGGACTGCACAGCTACCTCCACCACAGGCAAGGTTGTGATCCGGTAAGAGACTTGAGAGAGGACTCTGATCTGCTCAGTATCCTCCAAATCCACAGAATCATAGAAACATAAAATAGTTTGGGTTGGAAGGGTCCTTTAAACGTCATCTAGTCCACCTCCCCCCTCCCCCGGCAACGAGCAGCGACATCTTCCACTAGATCAGGTTGCTCAGAGCCCCGTCCAACCTGACCTTGAACGTTTCCAGGGACCGGGCATCTGCCACCTCTCTGGGCAACCTGTCCCAGTGTTTCACCACCCTCATCGTAAAAAAATTTCTTCCTTATATCTAGTCTAAATCTACCCTCTTTTAGTTTAAAACCATTCCCCCTTGTCCTATCGCAACAGGCCCTGCTAAAAAGTTTGTCCCCATCTTTCTTATAAGCCCCCTTTGAGTATTGAAAGGCCGCAATCAGGTCTCCCCGGAGCCTTCTCTTCTCCAGGCTGAACAACCCCAACTCTCTCAGCCTTTCTTCATAGGAGCGGTGTTCCATCCCTCTGATCATTCTTGTGGCCCTCCTCCGGACCCGCTCCAACAGGTCCGTGTCGTCCCTGTGCTGAGGACTCCAGCGCTGGACGCAGTACTCCAGGTGGGGTCTCACCAGAGCGGAGTAGAGGGGCAGAATCCCCTCCCTCGACCTGCTAGCCACGCTTCTTTTGATGCAGCCCAGGATACGGTTGGCCTTCTGGGCTGCGAGTGCACATTGCTCTTGGGTTGGGTTGCATTTTGCTGGGTTGGTTGCGGCTGAGTTGGGTTTGGTTAGGTTAGATTTGGCTTCGTTCATTTGCTATATTTTCTGGGCATGGGAATTACCCTTATTGCCATTCACAACATGGAGGTGGGTGGCATTGTTCTTTGTTGAGAGTTGAAGTCCCTAGAGAATAATCACCCTGTCTGCCCCTCAGGAGTCCTGAACAAGTCTTTCTTGCTAGCTTCCCTTACCTTCCCCTTTGTTTTCCCTCCTCCCTCCCTCTTACTTTCCCTTTCCCTCCCCATCCTCTTTCCCCTTTCCCTTTCCCCTTATCCTTTCCTTTTTCTTTCAGTTCAGACTACAATGGAGGGGATCGGAAATCAGATGCAGCCCTGACCCTGACCTCAAACCAACGGATCCCCCAGAAGTCACGGGAACCCCCGTGCTGATGGAGCTCCCAACAGCAGCTGACAGAGAACATCCCACTGCTGTGCTCTAAGGGAAAGAGGTGAGGATGGGGTTCAGCAGGTTCACAACCACCGGGGAGGCCTAGATGGCCACCGTCTAGTTAGCGCAGCAGGTGACACAGGGCTCACTGCAGCTGCTTGCAGTAGTGTTGGGCCAGAGGATGCAGAAGTGCCATATTACAGGAACACCATATTACAGTATCACTGACATAGGAGGGCTCCTCCATAGCTCATCCAGATCAGCCTCTCTCTGCTTCTTAAAGGTCGTTCCACTACAGTATGTTTTTCAATACTGTGTCCAGTCACTTTCTAAATATCTCCAAAGATGGAGACTCCACAGCTTGTTAGGGCAACTTATTTCAGTGTTTGAACACATCTCAGTAAAATATAATAATTCTTATGTTTATGTGGAATTGTCCTGTATTCCAAATTACGCCCATCTCCTATTGTCCTTTCAGTCTGTACCACTGACAAAAGTTTGTCTCTGTCTTCTTTTCTCCCTCCCAGCAGTTATTTATACATGTTGATAAGATTCCCATGAGTCTTCTCTTTTCCTGTCTAAACAATCCTTGCTCTCTCGGTCTCTGCTCATATGACACATGCTCCAATCCCTTCATCATCTCCATGGACTTTCACTGGACTCGCTCCTGTATGTCCATGTCTCTCTTGTACTGGGATGCTTAGAAATGGACAAGTACTCCACATGTGGTCTCACTGTTACTGAGTAGAGTAGAATAATCACTTCCTTTGACCTGTTGACAACACTCTTCCTAATGCAACACTGGATACTCTTGGCCACCTTTGCTGCAAGGTTACATTGTTGTCTCATCTTTAACTTGGACTCCCAGGTCCCTTTCTCTCAAGCTACTTTTCAGTTGGTCAACCCACACTGTCTACTGGTGCATGAGGATCTTCTTCCTCAATATAGGACTTTGTTTTTCTCTTTATTGAAATGCATTCCTGTCAACCTATTTCTCCAGTCTGTCAAGGTCCTCCTGAATGGCAGCAGGACGGTCTGCTGTATTATAGAATCATAGAATGGTTTGGGTTGGAAAAGACTGTCAAAGATCATCTAATTCACTCCCCCCTGCTATGGGCAGGGACATCTTTCACTAGATCAGGTTACTCAAAGCCCAGTCCAACCTGACCTTGAACATTTTCAATGATGGGGCATCCACAACTTCTCCGGACAACCTGTTCCATTGTCTTACAACCCTCTTCATAAAACATTTCTTCCTTATGTCCAATATAAAGCTACCCTCTGTCACTTTTAAATCATTGCCCCTTGTCCTGTCACTACAGGCCCTGATAAAAAGTCTTTCTCCATCTTTCTTACAAGCCCCCTTTAAGTACTGAAAGGCCACAATAAGGTCTCCCTGGAGCCTTCTCTTCTCCAGGCTGAACAACATAACTTCCTTGAGGAAGTTATGATCTTACCAGGCATGGAGGTGAGGCTGACTCGTTGGTAGTTCCCAGGGTCCTCCTTATTACCCTTTTAAAAATGGGTGCAATATTCCCTTTTCTCCAGTCACTTGGAACTTCGCTTGACTGCCATGGCTTTTCAAACATGAAAGAGAGTGGCTTAGCAACTGCATCTGCCAGTTCCCTCAGGACCCTGAGATGCATCTCATCGGGTCCCATGGACTTGTGTATGTTCAGGTTCCTCAGGTAGTCTCAAACCTTATCTTCTCTTATGATGGGAGGGACTTCATTCCCCAAGTCCCCACCTTGAGGTTCAGGGACTTGAGAGATGTGGGAAGAGTGATTGCCAGTGAAAACTGAGGCAAAAAAAAATAGTTGAGTACCTCAGCCATCTCCATGTTGGTTGTCACTAGTTCACCTGCCTTATTCATTGGGGGGTACATTTTCTTTAATCCTCCATTTCTGACCAATGCACCTGTAGAAGCCCTTCTTATTATTCTTCACATCCCTTACCAAATTCAGCTCCAACTGTCCCTTAGCTTTTCTGATCCCATCCCTACACATCCGGGCAGTGTTCCTATATTCTTCCCAGGACAGAAGTCCCTGGTTCTACTGCCTGTGCATTTCCTTCTTGCACTTTAGTTCAATGGGGAAGTCCTTACTCATCCATGCTGGTCTCCTGCCTTCCTTGCCTGACTTCTTGCACATGGAAATAGAGAGCTCTTGCACTCAATTTTTTTCACTGTGACAGTGTCCCTATAGTTCTTAGAAAAAGAGTGCACTTATAAAATGGTAATTCTTTTGAAAGATGTCGTCTTTCTAATTCTAATTCGATGAAGATCTCAAGCTTCCGCGTAGGCTTGCACAGCCACCAGTTGGTTGGGGTGACCATCAGGGCTGCAGCCTAAGCCTGTGGGTGAGCAGAGCAGGCAGCAGCCCAATAATTGGCACCCTTCCGCATGAACTGCCAACACGGCTCCCAACAGATGCCACTCACTGCACACCCTGGTCACTGGTGCTCCCTAGGTATGAGTTATATACACCTTCCCATGGCTTGAACTGGCCAGGGGGGCAGCCAGCACTACCCAGCTCTCACCTGCTCCTCTCCTTTCAGGAGACCTGCTGCCTACAGGCCTGTCCCTCCCACACACAAAGCCCAAGGGTGTGGGGGCCCAGAAACCCCCTCAGACACCCCCCAGCTACCTCACAAGCCTGATGTTCCTCTCAGCATGATGCAACTGCTGCTGTTGCTGCTAGCATCGTCTATCTGCAGTTTGAACTGTATCACCCATTCCTCTAAGGTTTGTATCATCTGTAAACTTGCTGAGGGTTCACTCTGCCCCATTGTCCAGGTCATTAATGGAAAATGTTACAGTATGGAATCCAGTATCAATCACCATTAGTGTACAGCTTGAGTGCCTGGCCTCCAATTGGAGTTTGTGCCACTGATCAGAACCCTCTGGGCCTGGCACTTCAGCCAGTTTTCAATCATCTCCCTTGTCCACTTATCTGGTTCACACTTCATTAATTCTTCTGTGAGGCTATCATGGGAGTGAGCTGTGAAAGTCTTGTTCAAGTCAAGAAAATCAATATCACTTGCTCTCCTCTTGTCCCCAAGGCAGTCATCTCTTCATTGAAGGCTTAGATATACACATCAGAGATGATTTCCCCATCATAAATCCATGCTGACTACTCCAAATCACTTTTCTATGCTTCATATGATTGGAAATGATCTGCAGTATTATATGCTCCACCACCTTCCCAGCAACTGAGGTGAGGCTACCTCAAGTTCCCTGAGTCCTCCTTCTAGCCCTTCTTGAAGACAGAAGTACTGTTTGCTTTCCTCCAGTGCTCAGGAACCTCTCTGGATTACTATCACCGTTCAAAGACCGTTGAGAGTGGCCTGGCATTGACATTGGTGAGCTCTCTCAGCGTTCACGGATGCATCCCACCAGGGCCAATGGACTTGGGTATACCCAGTATTTTTGAATGTTCCCTAACCTGATCCTCCTCTACCAAGGCTAAGTCTTCATTGCTCCACACTTTCCCACTGTGCTTAGGAGCCTGTGTTTCCCTAAAGCAAAACTTACCAGTGAAGACTGAAGTGAAGAAGGCATTGAGTTCCTTGGTTTTTCTTATGTCCTCTGTTACCAGTCCCACCTCGCCCTCCCCTCACATTCAGCAGTGGGCCCACACCTTCTTTACTCTTCCTTTTGCAGCGGATGTACTTGTCGAAACCTTTCTTATTGCCTCTCATGGCCCTTGCCAGATTCAGCTCAAGGTGGGAGGTCAGGTTGAGAAATTCTCCCTGAAGTTGAAGGCCACTGGTGACATGCATGGGGAGCATGAACCTGGCATGCTTTGGAAATGCGCTTGAGCCAGTCCTCCTTGCCCTATCCATTCTCCTCCTTCCCTCTTCCCCCTCCCTTTTTCCCCTTCCCTTCCCTTCCCTTCCCTTCCCTTCCCTTCCCTTCCCTTCCCTGCAATCCACTGCAGTGCCTGCCTTTACTGAACAATGAAATGGTACTTTATGAAAGACAGAGGCATTCCCTGAAACCTTCCAGGATGTGGTGCAGCAAGGAGCCAGCAGAATTCCTTTGGCTTGGGGCTTTCTTGTTCAGTTGTTGCAGACTGAAATGGGAGTACCCAAAATGTCCATGGGATGGCAGCATGAGAACATCCATGGAGTTTTCAGTTTATTGTAGCTCATCTGCTCACTCTCCAGATGCTTTCACCAGCTGCTCAGCCTGACAAATGGAACCTTCCTCTCCAAAATAGAAAGCAACCTTAATCCATGCCTTCCAAGGCTTGCTAAACCTGCATAGAAAAAGGGGAGAAATGCAGAAAAAATAGCAGGTGTGGGTGGTCGGGAGGGAAAAAGAGTTTGTATGGGGGAACTGGGTTGTACAGGGTATTTTCTCATCACTGGCAAAGGAGCTCTAATTGCTGAGTGGGTAGGAAAAAGAAAATCACCCTGCAAACACATGATTTCTAGCACTGTATGAAAGCCCCCTCAATTCCCTTTTGAGTGTGAAGTAACTAAAAGTAAGACACCCTCATTTCTCTTGCAGCTTATGGCCTGTGGGCCAAGGGAAACACAAGGAGCCTCTCTCAACTAGACTCACCACCTCAAGGGGACGAAGCTTCTCAAGTCTCTGATTCCAGGGTTGCACAAAGAAAAAAACAATGTTCTTCACTGTGCTGACAGTCAAAACAGCAATCTGGGCGGTGGGGTCATATGCGGGGTTTGGGCTAGTGCAGAACTTAAAGACTCCCACTCTGTCATTGGCAATGCTAGAAGCAGGTGGTGTTACAAAGAGGGGATCGTGATTCCGCATGCTCTGTTCCCTACTGAAATGCCCACCTGTTGTGGTTTAACCCGGCAGGCAGCTAAACACCACCCAGCCATTCACTCACTTACCCCCCACAGTGGGATTGGGAGAGAATCAGAGAGGAAAAAAAAAAAAGTAAAATTTGTGGCTTGAGATAGAGACAGTTTAATAGGACAGAAAAGGAAGGGAAAATAATAGTAATAATGATAATAATAATAAAATAATATACAAAATAAGTGATGCACAATGCAATTGTTTACCACCTGCCAACTGATGCCCAGCCAGTTCCCAAGCAGCGGTCACTCCCCCAGCTAACTCCCCCCAGTTTATGTACTGAGCATGATGTCACATGGTATGGAATATCCCTTTGGCCAGTTTGGGTCAGCTGTCCTGGCTGTGCCCCCTCCCAGCTTCTTGTGCACCTCCAGCCTTCTCAGTCGGTAGAGCATGGAAAACTAAAAAGTCCTTGGCTAGTGTAAGCGTTACCTAGCAACAACTAAAACATCGGTGTGTTATTAACATTATTCTCATGCTAAATCCAAAACATAGCACTGTACCAGCTACTAGGAAGAAAATTAACTCTGTCCTAGCTGAAACCAGGACACCATCCTAACCCCATCTTGCAGTCGCACTGCCTATGTCCAGACCTGAAAACCTGAAAACCAGTGCTTTCCTCCTTTCCACTCCATATTCGTCCCCTGGAGTATCTTAACATTCACGTCTGAACAACTGTTATCAATCCACAATTCCTGTAACCTCGTTCACCACTCATAAAGCCTAAAAGGCCCATGGCTCCATATTAAACCACAGAACACCTTCTTTTGAATGGTGTCATGCAACACTATGGGGACAGGCAGTCTTTTTAGGGATCCTCAGTAGAACATTGTTAGAATCAAACGTGTGTCATCCTGACTCTCCTGGGTGCTCAGGACCCCTTCAAAGGAGAAGGGGGTACATGACCCGTGGCTAAAGGCTGCCTGCCCAACAAGATGGTGTACCAGGGGTTAGGAGTAGGAGGCACCGGTCACAATGGCATCTGGGAACTGAAATTATTTTTGTGCTCTAGTACAAGAAACTTGTATAATTTTTCGTGTCTTCCAATATGCTCTTTTCCAGTGAAGACAGGATGAGAAAATGAAGACTGGAGACTGAGGCAGCTTGTCCTGCATCTTCATTGCCAGCTTTACCAGAGCCCTGGTTTCAAGCCAAGCCCCTGCCTGGGGATGCTGGTGGCTTTGCCCTGGAGAGGCGTTTGGTGCCAGGCCTGTACTTGGATCCCGGGCACAGCATCTGGCCTGGTCACTACATGGTGGGAAGTGAGGGCTCAGTGATGCTGAGCTCCTCCAAAGCCCTGAAATGCCCAGGTCTCCCGGGGGGGTGCAAGAGGGCCTGATAGTGCTATGTCTTCCTGCAAATGTCACTGGGGATGAGAGCGGGGTGGTTTTTGCCCATCTACCCTGTGCCTCTCCCCTGTGGGTATTTAAGTGAAGCCCTGGAAGTTCTCCCAGGCTTTGACTCCCAGCAGACACCTTTGTCTGACCCACATCTCAACCCAGCTGCGCTCCCAATAGCCTGCAAGGCCAGAGGCACATGGCCAAGCCACTCTCTGGCTTGACAAGGCCTGCCATCAGCCAGAAAGAGCTCAGGAAGGTCTTTCCAACTTCTGGGGAGAATAGCAGCCCCGCTGGTCTCATCTGCAAAGCCAGTACCTGCAAAAAGGCCAAGGAGGAAGCAGGCAAATGTCTGGACATGGAGGACTCAGCGCAGTGGGGCTTGCAGCATCTTTGAGATTTATTGCTGCTGGTATCCCATGTGTGCACAGCCATCCAGGGGAGCAGCCCTGCTGGAAACCTCTGGCAGGGGCTGGAACCATGACAGGGAGATGTGGAGGCATAGGGAAGATCTGGTCTTCAGGGCCAGCTCTGGCATGCTCTGATACCATGTTTTCAATGTCCCCTCTTCCTGATAAACTTGTGCACAGGAAGACCTGTTCTGTGGCTCATACTTCCTGACCACAGTCCTTTGGAAAAATGCCACTAGTTCTTCTGCAGCCTGCAGTGGGATGGCATGGCAATGTCTTTATCCTGGCAGGGGTGCTGGAGAGAGACGCCTATGCTGTTCTGCTGGATTCTCCCAGGAAAAAAATGACACTTGTCTCCTGACACCATGACAGTGACAACCTTACTCCCACCTGCCCCTCTTCCAACTGGTGCTGGTTGTGTTACTGTCC
>NW_027472364.1:0-33543 GCF_965638725.1 Aptenodytes patagonicus | reverse complement strand
GGCTGTGGAAGGGCTGCCTAGGGCAGGTGATGGCCAGCAAGAGCTTTCAGTGCTAGCCCCTTTGGTGTGGGAGCAGTGGCTGGACGTTTCGAATTTCAGGAGCTGGGCTGTGGCTGTGCCGAGAAGGAACGTCCCCACTGTGCTGTGGCTAGGAAGCTCAGAGCGCCAGTGCTTGTGGGGCTGTGGAAGGGCTGCCTAGGGCAGGTGATGGCCAGCAAGAGCTTTCAGTGCTAGCCCCTTTGGTGTGGGAGCAGTGGCTGGACGTTTTGAATTTCGGAGCTGGGCTGTGGCTGTGCCGAGAAGGAACGTCCCCACTGTGCTGTGGCTAGGAAGCTCAGAGCGCCAGTGCTTGTGGGGCTGTGGAAGGGCTGCCTAGGGCAGGTGATGGCCAGCAAGAGCTTTCAGTGCTAGCCCCTTTGGTGTGGGAGCAGTGGCTGGACGTTTTGAATTTCGGAGCTGGGCTGTGGCTGTGCCGAGAAGGAACGTCCCCACTGTGCTGTGGCTAGGAAGCTCAGAGCGCCAGTGCTTGTGGGGCTGTGGAAGGGCTGCCTAGGGCAGGTGATGGCCAGCAAGAGCTTTCAGTGCTAGCCCCTTTGGTGTGGGAGCAGTGGCTGGAGGTTTTGAATTTCGGAGCTGGGCTGTGGCTGTGCCGAGAAGGAACGTCCCCACTGTGCTGTGGCTAGGAAGCTCAGAGCGCCAGTGCTTGTGGGGCTGTGGAAGGGCTGCCTAGGGCAGGTGATGGCCAGCAAGAGCTTTCAGTGCTAGCCCCTTTGGTGTGGGAGCAGTGGCTGGACGTTTTGAATTTCGGAGCTGGGCTGTGGCTGTGCCGAGAAGGAACGTCCCCACTGTGCTGTGGCTAGGAAGCTCAGAGCGCCAGTGCTTGTGGGGCTGTGGAAGGGCTGCCTAGGGCAGGTGATGGCCAGCAAGAGCTTTCAGTGCTAGCCCCTTTGGTGTGGGAGCAGTGGCTGGACGTTTTGAATTTCGGAGCTGGGCTGTGGCTGTGCCGAGAAGGAACGTCCCCACTGTGCTGTGGCTAGGAAGCTCAGAGCGCCAGTGCTTGTGGGGCTGTGGAAGGGCTGCCTAGGGCAGGTGATGGCCAGCAAGAGCTTTCAGTGCTAGCCCCTTTGGTGTGGGAGCAGTGGCTGGACGTTTCGAATTTCAGAGCTGGGCTGTGGCTGTGCCGAGAAGGAACGTCCCCACTGTGCTGTGGCTAGGAAGCTCAGAGCGCCAGTGCTTGTGGGGCTGTGGAAGGGCTGCCTAGGGCAGGTGATGGCCAGCAAGAGCTTTCAGTGCTAGCCCCTTTGGTGTGGGAGCAGTGGCTGGACGTTTTGAATTTCGGAGCTGGGCTGTGGCTGTGCCGAGAAGGAACGTCCCCACTGTGCTGTGGCTAGGAAGCTCAGAGCGCCAGTGCTTGTGGGGCTGTGGAAGGGCTGCCTAGGGCAGGTGATGGCCAGCAAGAGCTTTCAGTGCTAGCCCCTTTGGTGTGGGAGCAGTGGCTGGACGTTTTGAATTTCGGAGCTGGGCTGTGGCTGTGCCGAGAAGGAACGTCCCCACTGTGCTGTGGCTAGGAAGCTCAGAGCGCCAGTGCTTGTGGGGCTGTGGAAGGGCTGCCTAGGGCAGGTGATGGCCAGCAAGAGCTTTCAGTGCTAGCCCCTTTGGTGTGGGAGCAGTGGCTGGACGGTTTTGAATTTCGGAGCTGGGCTGTGGCTGTGCCGAGAAGGAACGTCCCCACTGTGCTGTGGCTAGGAAGCTCAGAGCGCCAGTGCTTGTGGGGCTGTGGAAGGGCTGCCTAGGGCAGGTGATGGCCAGCAAGAGCTTTCAGTGCTAGCCCCTTTGGTGTGGGAGCAGTGGCTGGACGTTTTGAATTTCGGAGCTGGGCTGTGGCTGTGCCGAGAAGGAACGTCCCCACTGTGCTGTGGCTAGGAAGCTCAGAGCGCCAGTGCTTGTGGGGCTGTGGAAGGGCTGCCTAGGGCAGGTGATGGCCAGCAAGAGCTTTCAGTGCTAGCCCCTTTGGTGTGGGAGCAGTGGCTGGACGTTTTGAATTTCGGAGCTGGGCTGTGGCTGTGCCGAGAAGGAACGTCCCCACTGTGCTGTGGCTAGGAAGCTCAGAGCGCCAGTGCTTGTGGGGCTGTGGAAGGGCTGCCTAGGGCAGGTGATGGCCAGCAAGAGCTTTCAGTGCTAGCCCCTTTGGTGTGGGAGCAGTGGCTGGACGTTTCGAATTTCAGAGCTGGGCTGTGGCTGTGCCGAGAAGGAACGTCCCCACTGTGCTGTGGCTAGGAAGCTCAGAGCGCCAGTGCTTGTGGGGCTGTGGAAGGGCTGCCTAGGGAAGGTGATGGCCAGCAAGAGCTTTCAGTGCTAGCCCCTTTGGTGTGGGAGCAGTGGCTGGACGTTTTGAATTTCGGAGCTGGGCTGTGGCTGTGCCGAGAAGGAACGTCCCCACTGTGCTGTGGCTAGGAAGCTCAGAGCGCCAGTGCTTGTGGGGCTGTGGAAGGGCTGCCTAGGGCAGGTGATGGCCAGCAAGAGCTTTCAGTGCTAGCCCCTTTGGTGTGGGAGCAGTGGCTGGACGTTTTGAATTTCGGAGCTGGGCTGTGGCTGTGCCGAGAAGGAACGTCCCCACTGTGCTGTGGCTAGGAAGCTCAGAGCGCCAGTGCTTGTGGGGCTGTGGAAGGGCTGCCTAGGGCAGGTGATGGCCAGCAAGAGCTTTCAGTGCTAGCCCCTTTGGTGTGGGAGCAGTGGCTGGACGTTTTGAATTTCGGAGCTGGGCTGTGGCTGTGCCGAGAAGGAACGTCCCCACTGTGCTGTGGCTAGGAAGCTCAGAGCGCCAGTGCTTGTGGGGCTGTGGAAGGGCTGCCTAGGGCAGGTGATGGCCAGCAAGAGCTTTCAGTGCTAGCCCCTTTGGTGTGGGAGCAGTGGCTGGACGTTTTGAATTTCGGAGCTGGGCTGTGGCTGTGCCGAGAAGGAACGTCCCCACTGTGCTGTGGCTAGGAAGCTCAGAGCGCCAGTGCTTGTGGGGCTGTGGAAGGGCTGCCTAGGGCAGGTGATGGCCAGCAAGAGCTTTCAGTGCTAGCCCCTTTGGTGTGGGAGCAGTGGCTGGACGTTTTGAATTTCGGAGCTGGGCTGTGGCTGTGCCGAGAAGGAACGTCCCCACTGTGCTGTGGCTAGGAAGCTCAGAGCGCCAGTGCTTGTGGGGCTGTGGAAGGGCTGCCTAGGGCAGGTGATGGCCAGCAAGAGCTTTCAGTGCTAGCCCCTTTGGTGTGGGAGCAGTGGCTGGACGTTTTGAATTTCGGAGCTGGGCTGTGGCTGTGCCGAGAAGGAACGTCCCCACTGTGCTGTGGCTAGGAAGCTCAGAGCGCCAGTGCTTGTGGGGCTGTGGAAGGGCTGCCTAGGGCAGGTGATGGCCAGCAAGAGCTTTCAGTGCTAGCCCCTTTGGTGTGGGAGCAGTGGCTGGACGTTTTGAATTTCGGAGCTGGGCTGTGGCTGTGCCGAGAAGGAACGTCCCCACTGTGCTGTGGCTAGGAAGCTCAGAGCGCCAGTGCTTGTGGGGCTGTGGAAGGGCTGCCTAGGGCAGGTGATGGCCAGCAAGAGCTTTCAGTGCTAGCCCCTTTGGTGTGGGAGCAGTGGCTGGACGTTTTGAATTTCGGAGCTGGGCTGTGGCTGTGCCGAGAAGGAACGTCCCCACTGTGCTGTGGCTAGGAAGCTCAGAGCGCCAGTGCTTGTGGGGCTGTGGAAGGGCTGCCTAGGGCAGGTGATGGCCAGCAAGAGCTTTCAGTGCTAGCCCCTTTGGTGTGGGAGCAGTGGCTGGACGTTTTGAATTTCGGAGCTGGGCTGTGGCTGTGCCGAGAAGGAACGTCCCCACTGTGCTGTGGCTAGGAAGCTCAGAGCGCCAGTGCTTGTGGGGCTGTGGAAGGGCTGCCTAGGGCAGGTGATGGCCAGCAAGAGCTTTCAGTGCTAGCCCCTTTGGTGTGGGAGCAGTGGCTGGACGTTTCGAATTTCGGAGCTGGGCTGTGGCTGTGCCGAGAAGGAACGTCCCCACTGTGCTGTGGCTAGGAAGCTCAGAGCGCCAGTGCTTGTGGGGCTGTGGAAGGGCTGCCTAGGGCAGGTGATGGCCAGCAAGAGCTTTCAGTGCTAGCCCCTTTGGTGTGGGAGCAGTGGCTGGACGTTTTGAATTTCGGAGCTAATCTGTGGCTGTGCTGAGAAGGAACGTCCCCACTGTGCTGTGGCTAGGAAGCTCAGAGCGCCAGTGCTTGTGGGGCTGTGGAAGGGCTGCCTAGGGCAGGTGATGGCCAGCAAGAGCTTTCAGTGCTAGCCCCTTTGGTGTGGGAGCAGTGGCTGGACGTTTTGAATTTCGGAGCTGGGCTGTGGCTGTGCCGAGAAGGAACGTCCCCACTGTGCTGTGGCTAGGAAGCTCAGAGCGCCAGTGCTTGTGGGGCTGTGGAAGGGCTGCCTAGGGCAGGTGATGGCCAGCAAGAGCTTTCAGTGCTAGCCCCTTTGGTGTGGGGAGCAGTGGCTGGAGGTTTTGAATTTCGGAGCTGGGCTGTGGCTGTGCCGAGAAGGAACGTCCCCACTGTGCTGTGGCTAGGAAGCTCAGAGCGCCAGTGCTTGTGGGGCTGTGGAAGGGCTGCCTAGGGCAGGTGATGGCCAGCAAGAGCTTTCAGTGCTAGCCCCTTTGGTGTGGGAGCAGTGGCTGGAGGTTTTGAATTTCAGAGCTGGGCTGTGGCTGTGCCGAGAAGGAACGTCCCCACTGTGCTGTGGCTAGGAAGCTCAGAGCGCCAGTGCTTGTGGGGCTGTGGAAGGGCTGCCTAGGGCAGGTGATGGCCAGCAAGAGCTTTCAGTGCTAGCCCCTTTGGTGTGGGAGCAGTGGCTGGACGTTTTGAATTTCGGAGCTAATCTGTGGCTGTGCTGAGAAGGAACGTCCCCACTGTGCTGTGGCTAGGAAGCTCAGAGCGCCAGTGCTTGTGGGGCTGTGGAAGGGCTGCCTAGGGCAGGTGATGGCCAGCAAGAGCTTTCAGTGCTAGCCCCTTTGGTGTGGGAGCAGTGGCTGGACGTTTTGAATTTCGGAGCTGGGCTGTGGCTGTGCTGAGAAGGAACGTCCCCACTGTGCTGTGGCTAGGAAGCTCAGAGCGCCAGTGCTTGTGGGGCTGTGGAAGGGCTGCCTAGGGAAGGTGATGGCCAGCAAGAGCTTTCAGTGCTAGCCCCTTTGGTGTGGGAGCAGTGGCTGGACGTTTTGAATTTCGGAGCTGGGCTGTGGCTGTGCCGAGAAGGAACGTCCCCACTGTGCTGTGGCTAGGAAGCTCAGAGCGCCAGTGCTTGTGGGGCTGTGGAAGGGCTGCCTAGGGCAGGTGATGGCCAGCAAGAGCTTTCAGTGCTAGCCCCTTTGGTGTGGGAGCAGTGGCTGGACGTTTCGAATTTCAGAGCTGGGCTGTGGCTGTGGTGAGAAGGAACGTCCCCACTGTGCTGTGGCTAGGAAGCTCAGAGCGCCAGTGCTTGTGGGGCTGTGGAAGGGCTGTCTAGGGCAGGTGATGGCCAGCAAGAGCTTTCAGTGCTAGCCCCTTTGGTGTGGGAGCAGTGGCTGGAGGTTTTGAATTTCGGAGCTGGGCTGTGGCTGTGCCGAGAAGGAACGTCCCCACTGTGCTGTGGCTAGGAAGCTCAGAGCGCCAGTGCTTGTGGGGCTGTGGAAGGGCTGCCTAGGGAAGGTGATGGCCAGCAAGAGCTTTCAGTGCTAGCCCCTTTGGTGTGGGAGCAGTGGCTGGACGTTTCGAATTTCGGAGCTGGGCTCTGGCTGTGCCGAGAAGGAACGTCCCCACTGTGCTGTGGCTAGGAAGCTCAGAGCGCCAGTGCTTGTGGGGCTGTGGAAGGGCTGCCTAGGGCAGGTGATGGCCAGCAAGAGCTTTCAGTGCTAGCCCCTTTGGTGTGGGAGCAGTGGCTGGACGTTTCGAATTTCAGAGCTGGGCTGTGGCTGTGGTGAGAAGGAACGTCCCCACTGTGCTGTGGCTAGGAAGCTCAGAGCGCCAGTGCTTGTGGGGCTGTGGAAGGGCTGCCTAGGGCAGGTGATGGCGCCAGCAAGAGCTTTCAGTGCTAGCCCCTTTGGTGTGGGAGCAGTGGCTGGACGTTTTGAATTTCGGAGCTGGGCTGTGGCTGTGCCGAGAAGGAACGTCCCACTGTGCTGTGGCTAGGAAGCTCAGAGCGCCAGTGCTTGTGGGGCTGTGGAAGGGCTGCCTAGGGCAGGTGATGGCCAGCAAGAGCTTTCAGTGCTAGCCCCTTTGGTGTGGGAGCAGTGGCTGGACGTTTCGAATTTCGGAGCTGGGCTCGTGGCTGTGCCGAGAAGGAACGTCCCCACTGTGCTGTGGCTAGGAAGCTCAGAGCGCCAGTGCTTGTGGGGCTGTGGAAGGGCTGCCTAGGGAAGGTGATGGCCAGCAAGAGCTTTCAGTGCTAGCCCCTTTGGTGTGGGAGCAGTGGCTGGACGTTTCGAATTTCGGAGCTGGGCTCTGGCTGTGCCGAGAAGGAACGTCCCCACTGTGCTGTGGCTAGGAAGCTCAGAGCGCCAGTGCTTGTGGGGCTGTGGAAGGGCTGCCTAGGCAGGTGATGGCCAGCAAGAGCTTTCAGTGCTAGCCCCTTTGGTGTGGGAGCAGTGGCTGGACGTTTCGAATTTCAGAGCTGGGCTCTGGCTGTGCCAAGAAGGAACGTCCCCACTGTGCTGTGGCTAGGAAGCTCAGAGCGCCAGTGCTTGTGGGGCTGTGGAAGGGCTGCCTAGGGCAGGTGATGGCCAGCAAGAGCTTTCAGTGCTAGCCCCTTTGGTGTGGGAGCAGTGGCTGGACGTTTTGAATTTCGGAGCTGGGCTGTGGCTGTGCTGAGAAGGAACGTCCCCACTGTGCTGTGGCTAGGAAGCTCAGAGCGCCAGTGCTTGTGGGGCGTGTGGAAGGGCTGCCTAGGGCAGGTGATGGCCAGCAAGAGCTTTCAGTGCTAGCCCCTTTGGTGTGGGAGCAGTGGCTGGACGTTTTGAATTTCGGAGCTGGGCTGTGGCTGTGCCGAGAAGGAACGTCCCCACTGTGCTGTGGCTAGGAAGCTCAGAGCGCCAGTGCTTGTGGGGCTGTGGAAGGGCAGCCTAGGGCAGGTGATGGCCAGCAAGAGCTTTCAGTGCTAGCCCCTTTGGTGTGGAGCAGTGGCTGGACGTTTCGAATTTCGGAGCTGGGCTCTGGCTGTGCCGAGAAGGAACGTCCCCACTGTGCTGTGGCTAGGAAGCTCAGAGCGCCAGTGCTTGTGGGGCTGTGGAAGGGCTGCCTAGGGAAGGTGATGGCCAGCAAGAGCTTTCAGTGCTAGCCCCTTTGGTGTGGGAGCAGTGGCTGGACGTTTCGAATTTCAGAGCTGGGCTGTGGCTGTGGCCGAGAAGGAACGTCCCCACTGTGCTGTGGCTAGGAAGCTCAGAGCGCCAGTGCTTGTGGGGCTGTGGAAGGGCTGCCTAGGGCAGGTGATGGCCAGCAAGAGCTTTCAGTGCTAGCCCCTTTGGTGTGGGAGCAGTGGCTGGACGTTTTGAATTTCGGAGCTGGGCTGTGGCTGTGCCGAGAAGGAACGTCCCCACTGTGCTGTGGCTAGGAAGCTCAGAGCGCCAGTGCTTGTGGGGCTGTGGAAGGGCTGCCTAGGGCAGGTGATGGCCAGCAAGAGCTTTCAGTGCTAGCCCCTTTGGTGTGGGAGCAGTGGCTGGACGTTTCGAATTTCAGAGCTGGGCTGTGGCTGTGCCGAGAAGGAACGTCCCCACTGTGCTGTGGCTAGGAAGCTCAGAGCGCCAGTGCTTGTGGGGCTGTGGAAGGGCTGCCTAGGGAAGGTGATGGCCAGCAAGAGCTTTCAGTGCTAGCCCCTTTGGTGTGGGAGCAGTGGCTGGACGTTTTGAATTTCAGAGCTGGGCTGTGGCTGTGCCGAGAAGGAACGTCCCCACTGTGCTGTGGCTAGGAAGCTCAGAGCGCCAGTGCTTGTGGGGCTGTGGAAGGGCTGCCTAGGGCAGGTGATGGCCAGCAAGAGCTTTCAGTGCTAGCCCCTTTGGTGTGGGAGCAGTGGCTGGACGTTTTGAATTTCGGAGCTGGGCTGTGGCTGTGCCGAGAAGGAACGTCCCCACTGTGCTGTGGCTAGGAAGCTCAGAGCGCCAGTGCTTGTGGGGCTGTGGAAGGGCTGCCTAGGGCAGGTGATGGCCAGCAAGAGCTTTCAGTGCTAGCCCCTTTGGTGTGGGAGCAGTGGCTGGACGTTTTGAATTTCGGAGCTGGGCTGTGGCTGTGGTGAGAAGGAACGTCCCCACTGTGCTGTGGCTAGGAAGCTCAGAGCGCCAGTGCTTGTGGGGCTGTGGAAGGGCTGCCTAGGGCAGGTGATGGCCAGCAAGAGCTTTCAGTGCTAGCCCCTTTGGTGTGGGAGCAGTGGCTGGACGTTTTGAATTTCGGAGCTGGGCTGTGGCTGTGCCGAGAAGGAACGTCCCCACTGTGCTGTGGCTAGGAAGCTCAGAGCGCCAGTGCTTGTGGGGCTGTGGAAGGGCTGCCTAGGGCAGGTGATGGCCAGCAAGAGCTTTCAGTGCTAGCCCCTTTGGTGTGGGAGCAGTGGCTGGACGTTTTGAATTTCAGAGCTGGGCTGTGGCTGTGCCGAGAAGGAACGTCCCCACTGTGCTGTGGCTAGGAAGCTCAGAGCGCCAGTGCTTGTGGGGCTGTGGAAGGGCTGCCTAGGGCAGGTGATGGCCAGCAAGAGCTTTCAGTGCTAGCCCCTTTGGTGTGGGAGCAGTGGCTGGACGTTTCGAATTTCGGAGCTGGGCTGTGGCTGTGGTGAGAAGGAACGTCCCCACTGTGCTGTGGCTAGGAAGCTCAGAGCGCCAGTGCTTGTGGGGCTGTGGAAGGGCTGCCTAGGGCAGGTGATGGCCAGCAAGAGCTTTCAGTGCTAGCCCCTTTGGTGTGGGAGCAGTGGCTGGACGTTTTGAATTTCGGAGCTGGGCTGTGGCTGTGCCGAGAAGGAACGTCCCCACTGTGCTGTGGCTAGGAAGCTCAGAGCGCCAGTGCTTGTGGGGCTGTGGAAGGGCTGCCTAGGGCAGGTGATGGCCAGCAAGAGCTTTCAGTGCTAGCCCCTTTGGTGTGGGAGCAGTGGCTGGACGTTTCGAATTTCGGAGCTGGGCTGTGGCTGTGCCGAGAAGGAACGTCCCCACTGTGCTGTGGCTAGGAAGCTCAGAGCGCCAGTGCTTGTGGGCTGTGGAAGGGCTGCCTAGGGCAGGTGATGGCCAGCAAGAGCTTTCAGTGCTAGCCCCTTTGGTGTGGGAGCAGTGGCTGGACGTTTCGAATTTCAGAGCTGGGCTGTGGCTGTGCCGAGAAGGAACGTCCCCACTGTGCTGTGGCTAGGAAGCTCAGAGCGCCAGTGCTTGTGGGGCTGTGGAAGGGCTGCCTAGGGCAGGTGATGGCCAGCAAGAGCTTTCAGTGCTAGCCCCTTTGGTGTTGGAGCAGTGGCTGGACGTTTTGAATTTCGGAGCTGGGCTCTGGCTGTGCCGAGAAGGAACGTCCCCACTGTGCTGTGGCTAGGAAGCTCAGAGCGCCAGTGCTTGTGGGGCTGTGGAAGGGCTGCCTAGGGCAGGTGATGGCCAGCAAGAGCTTTCAGTGCTAGCCCCTTTGGTGTGGGAGCAGTGGCTGGACGTTTCGAATTTCGGAGCTGGGCTGTGGCTGTGCCGAGAAGGAACGTCCCCACTGTGCTGTGGCTAGGAAGCTCAGAGCGCCAGTGCTTGTGGGGCTGTGGAAGGGCAGCCTAGGGAAGGTGATGGCCAGCAAGAGCTTTCAGTGCTAGCCCCTTTTGTGTGGGAGCAGTGGCTGGACGTTTTGAATTTCAGAGCTGGGCTGTGGCTGTGCCGAGAAGGAACGTCCCCACTGTGCTGTGGCTAGGAAGCTCAGAGCGCCAGTGCTTGTGGGGCTGTGGAAGGGCTGCCTAGGGCAGGTGATGGCCAGCAAGAGCTTTCAGTGCTAGCCCCTTTGGTGTGGGAGCAGTGGCTGGACGTTTTGAATTTCGGAGCTGGGCTGTGGCTGTGCCGAGAAGGAACGTCCCCACTGTGCTGTGGCTAGGAAGCTCAGAGCGCCAGTGCTTGTGGGGCTGTGGAAGGGCAGCCTAGGGCAGGTGATGGCCAGCAAGAGCTTTCAGTGCTAGCCCCTTTGGTGTGGGAGCAGTGGCTGGACGTTTTGAATTTCGGAGCTGGGCTGTGGCTGTGCCGAGAAGGAACGTCCCCACTGTGCTGTGGCTAGGAAGCTCAGAGCGCCAGTGCTTGTGGGGCTGTGGAAGGGCTGCCTAGGGCAGGTGATGGCCAGCAAGAGCTTTCAGTGCTAGCCCCTTTGGTGTGGGAGCAGTGGCTGGACGTTCGAATTTCGGAGCTGGGCTGTTGTGGCTGTGCCGAGAAGGAACGTCCCCACTGTGCTGTGGCTAGGAAGCTCAGAGCGCCAGTGCTTGTGGGGCTGTGGAAAGGGCAGCCTAGGGAAGGTGATGGCCAGCAAGAGCTTTCAGTGCTAGCCCCTTTGTGTGGGAGCAGTGGCTGGACGTTTGAATTTCAGAGCTGGGCTGTGGCTGTGCCGAGAAGGAACGTCCCCACTGTGCTGTGGCTAGGAAGCTCAGAGCGCCAGTGCTTGTGGGGCTGTGGAAGGGCTGCCTAGGGCAGGTGATGGCCAGCAAGAGCTTTCAGTGCTAGCCCCTTTGGTGTGGGAGCAGTGGCTGGACGTTTTGAATTTCGGAGCTGGGCTGTGGCTGTGCCGAGAAGGAACGTCCCCACTGTGCTGTGGCTAGGAAGCTCAGAGCGCCAGTGCTTGTGGGGCTGTGGAAGGGCAGCCTAGGGCAGGTGATGGCCAGCAAGAGCTTTCAGTGCTAGCCCCTTTGGTGTGGGAGCAGTGGCTGGACGTTTTGAATTCGGAGCTGGGCTGTGGCTGTGCCGAGAAGGAACGTCCCCACTGTGCTGTGGCTAGGAAGCTCAGAGCGCCAGTGCTTGTGGGGCTGTGGAAGGGCTGCCTAGGGCAGGTGATGGCCAGCAAGAGCTTTCAGTGCTAGCCCCTTTGGTGTGGGAGCAGTGGCTGGAGGTTTTGAATTTCGGAGCTGGGCTGTGGCTGTGCCGAGAAGGAACGTCCCCACTGTGCTGTGGCTAGGAAGCTCAGAGCGCAGTGCTTGTGGGGCTGTGGAAGGGCTGCCTAGGGCAGGTGATGGCCAGCAAGAGCTTTCAGTGCTAGCCCCTTTGGTGTGGGAGCAGTGGCTGGACGTTTTGAATTTCGGAGCTGGGCTGTGGCTGTGCCGAGAAGGAACGTCCCCACTGTGCTGTGGCTAGGAAGCTCAGAGCGCCAGTGCTTGTGGGGCTGTGGAAGGGCTGCCTAGGGCAGGTGATGGCCAGCAAGAGCTTTCAGTGCTAGCCCCTTTGGTGTGGGAGCAGTGGCTGGACGTTTTGAATTTCGGAGCTGGGCTGTGGCTGTGCCGAGAAGGAACGTCCCCACTGTGCTGTGGCTAGGGAAGCTCAGAGCGCCAGTGCTTGTGGGGCTGTGGAAGGGCTGCCTAGGGATGGTGATGGCAGCAAGAGCTTTCAGTGCTAGCCCCTTTGGTGTGGAGCAGTGGCTGGAGGTTTTGAATTTCGGAGCTGGGCTGTGGCTGTGCCGAGAAGGAACGTCCCCACTGTGCTGTGGCTAGGAAGCTCAGAGCGCCAGTGCTTGTGGGGCTGTGGAAGGGCTGCCTAGGGCAGGTGATGGCCAGCAAGAGCTTTCAGTGCTAGCCCCTTTGGTGTGGGAGCAGTGGCTGGACGTTTTGAATTTCGGAGCTGGGGCTGTGGGTGTGCCGAGAAGGAACGTCCCCACTGTGCTGTGGCTAGGAAGCTCAGAGCGCCAGTGCTTGTGGGGCTGTGGAAGGGCTGCCTAGGGAAGGTGATGGCCAGCAAGAGCTTTCAGTGCTAGCCCCTTTGGTGTGGGAGCAGTGGCTGGACGTTTTGAATTTCGGAGCTAATCTGTGGCTGTGCTGAGAAGGAACGTCCCCACTGTGCTGTGGCTAGGAAGCTCAGAGCGCCAGTGCTTGTGGGGCTGTGGAAGGGCTGCCTAGGGCAGGTGATGGCCAGCAAGAGCTTTCAGTGCTAGCCCCTTTGGTGTGGGAGCAGTGGCTGGACGTTTCGAATTTCGGAGCTGGGCTGTGGCTGTGCTGAGAAGGAACGTCCCCACTGTGCTGTGGCTAGGAAGCTCAGAGCGCCAGTGCTTGGTGGGGCTGTGGAAGGGCTGCCTAGGGAAGGTGATGGCCAGCAAGAGCTTTCAGTGCTAGCCCCTTTGGTGTGGGAGCAGTGGCTGGACGTTTTGAATTTCGGAGCTGGGCTGTGGCTGTGGTGAGAAGGAACGTCCCCACTGTGCTGTGGCTAGGAAGCTCAGAGCGCCAGTGCTTGTGGGGCTGTGGAAGGGCTGCCTAGGGCAGGTGATGGCCAGCAAGAGCTTTCAGTGCTAGCCCCTTTGGTGTGGGAGCAGTGGCTGGACGTTTTGAATTTCGGAGCTGGGCTGTGGCTGTGGTGAGAAGGAACGTCCCCACTGTGCTGTGGCTAGGAAGCTCAGAGCGCCAGTGCTTGTGGGGCTGTGGAAGGGCTGCCTAGGGCAGGTGATGGCCAGCAAGAGCTTTCAGTGCTAGCCCCTTTGGTGTGGGAGCAGTGGCTGGACGTTTCGAATTTCAGAGCTGGGCTGTGGCTGTGCCGAGAAGGAACGTCCCCACTGTGCTGTGGCTAGGAAGCTCAGAGCGCCAGTGCTTGTGGGGCTGTGGAAGGGCTGCCTAGGGAAGGTGATGGCCAGCAAGAGCTTTCAGTGCTAGCCCCTTTGGTGTGGGAGCAGTGGCTGGACGTTTTGAATTTCAGAGCTGGGCTGTGGCTGTGCCGAGAAGGAACGTCCCCACTGTGCTGTGGCTAGGAAGCTCAGAGCGCCAGTGCTTGTGGGGCTGTGGAAGGGCTGCCTAGGGCAGGTGATGGCCAGCAAGAGCTTTCAGTGCTAGCCCCTTTGGTGTGGGAGCAGTGGCTGGACGTTTGAATTTCGGAGCTGGGCTCTGGCTGTGCCGAGAAGGAACGTCCCCACTGTGCTGTGGCTAGGAAGCTCAGAGCGCCAGTGCTTGTGGGGCTGTGGAAGGGCTGCCTAGGGCAGGTGATGGCCAGCAAGAGCTTTCAGTGCTAGCCCCTTTGGTGTGGGAGCAGTGGCTGGACGTTTTGAATTTCGGAGCTGGGCTGTGGCTGTGGTGAGAAGGAACGTCCCCACTGTGCTGTGGCTAGGAAGCTCAGAGCGCCAGTGCTTGTGGGGCTGTGGAAGGGCTGCCTAGGGCAGGTGATGGCCAGCAAGAGCTTTCAGTGCTAGCCCCTTTGGTGTGGGAGCAGTGGCTGGACGTTTTGAATTTCGGAGCTGGGCTGTGGCTGTGCCGAGAAGGAACGTCCCCACTGTGCTGTGGCTAGGAAGCTCAGAGCGCCAGTGCTTGTGGGGCTGTGGAAGGGCTGCCTAGGGCAGGTGATGGCCAGCAAGAGCTTTCAGTGCTAGCCCCTTTGGTGTGGGAGCAGTGGCTGGACGTTTTGAATTTCAGAGCTGGGCTGTGGCTGTGCCGAGAAGGAACGTCCCCACTGTGCTGTGGCTAGGAAGCTCAGAGCGCCAGTGCTTGTGGGGCTGTGGAAGGGCTGCCTAGGGCAGGTGATGGCCAGCAAGAGCTTTCAGTGCTAGCCCCTTTGGTGTGGGAGCAGTGGCTGGACGTTTCGAATTTCGGAGCTGGGCTGTGGCTGTGGTGAGAAGGAACGTCCCCACTGTGCTGTGGCTAGGAAGCTCAGAGCGCCAGTGCTTGTGGGGCTGTGGAAGGGCTGCCTAGGGCAGGTGATGGCCAGCAAGAGCTTTCAGTGCTAGCCCCTTGGTGTGGGAGCAGTGGCTGGACGTTTGAATTTCGGAGCTGGGCTGTGGCTGTGCCGAGAAGGAACGTCCCCACTGTGCTGTGGCTAGGAAGCTCAGAGCGCCAGTGCTTGTGGGGCTGTGGAAGGGCTGCCTAGGGCAGGTGATGGCCAGCAAGAGCTTTCAGTGCTAGCCCCTTTGGTGTGGGAGCAGTGGCTGGACGTTTTGAATTTCGGAGCTGGGCTGTGGCTGTGCCGAGAAGGAACGTCCCCACTGTGCTGTGGCTAGGAAGCTCAGAGCGCCAGTGCTTGTGGGGCTGTGGAAGGGCTGCCTAGGGCAGGTGATGGCCAGCAAGAGCTTTCAGTGCTAGCCCCTTTGGTGTGGGAGCAGTGGCTGGACGTTTCGAATTTCAGAGCTGGGCTGTGGCTGTGCCGAGAAGGAACGTCCCCACTGTGCTGTGGCTAGGAAGCTCAGAGCGCCAGTGCTTGTGGGGCTGTGGAAGGGCTGCCTAGGGCAGGTGATGGCCAGCCAAGAGCTTTCAGTGCTAGCCCCTTTGGTGTTGGAGCAGTGGCTGGACGTTTTGAATTTCGGAGCTGGGCTCTGGCTGTGCCGAGAAGGAACGTCCCCACTGTGCTGTGGCTAGGAAGCTCAGAGCGCCAGTGCTTGTGGGGCTGTGGAAGGGCTGCCTAGGGCAGGTGATGGCCAGCAAGAGCTTTCAGTGCTAGCCCCTTTGGTGTGGGAGCAGTGGCTGGACGTTTCGAATTTCGGAGCTGGGCTGTGGCTGTGCCGAGAAGGAACGTCCCCACTGTGCTGTGGCTAGGAAGCTCAGAGCGCCAGTGCTTGTGGGGCTGTGGAAGGGCAGCCTAGGGAAGGTGATGGCCAGCAAGAGCTTTCAGTGCTAGCCCCTTTTGTGTGGGAGCAGTGGCTGGACGTTTTGAATTTCAGAGCTGGGCTGTGGCTGTGCCGAGAAGGAACGTCCCCACTGTGCTGTGGCTAGGAAGCTCAGAGCGCCAGTGCTTGTGGGGCTGTGGAAGGGCTGCCTAGGGCAGGTGATGGCCAGCAAGAGCTTTCAGTGCTAGCCCCTTTGGTGTGGGAGCAGTGGCTGGACGTTTTGAATTTCGGAGCTGGGCTGTGGCTGTGCCGAGAAGGAACGTCCCCACTGTGCTGTGGCTAGGAAGCTCAGAGCGCCAGTGCTTGTGGGGCTGTGGAAGGGCAGCCTAGGGCAGGTGATGGCCAGCAAGAGCTTTCAGTGCTAGCCCCTTTGGTGTGGGAGCAGTGGCTGGACGTTTTGAATTTCGGAGCTGGGCTGTGGCTGTGCCGAGAAGGAACGTCCCCACTGTGCTGTGGCTAGGAAGCTCAGAGCGCCAGTGCTTGTGGGGCTGTGGAAGGGCTGCCTAGGGCAGGTGATGGCCAGCAAGAGCTTTCAGTGCTAGCCCCTTTGGTGTGGGAGCAGTGGCTGGACGTTTCGAATTTCGGAGCTGGGCTGTGGCTGTGCCGAGAAGGAACGTCCCCACTGTGCTGTGGCTAGGAAGCTCAGAGCGCCAGTGCTTGTGGGGCTGTGGAAGGGCAGCCTAGGGAAGGTGATGGCCAGCAAGAGCTTTCAGTGCTAGCCCCTTTTGTGTGGGAGCAGTGGCTGGACGTTTTGAATTTCAGAGCTGGGCTGTGGCTGTGCCGAGAAGGAACGTCCCCACTGTGCTGTGGCTAGGAAGCTCAGAGCGCCAGTGCTTGTGGGGCTGTGGAAGGGCTGCCTAGGGCAGGTGATGGCCAGCAAGAGCTTTCAGTGCTAGCCCCTTTGGTGTGGGAGCAGTGGCTGGACGTTTTGAATTTCGGAGCTGGGCTGTGGCTGTGCCGAGAAGGAACGTCCCCACTGTGCTGTGGCTAGGAAGCTCAGAGCGCCAGTGCTTGTGGGGCTGTGGAAGGGCAGCCTAGGGCAGGTGATGGCCAGCAAGAGCTTTCAGTGCTAGCCCCTTTGGTGTGGGAGCAGTGGCTGGACGTTTTGAATTTCGGAGCTGGGCTGTGGCTGTGCCGAGAAGGAACGTCCCCACTGTGCTGTGGCTAGGAAGCTCAGAGCGCCAGTGCTTGTGGGGCTGTGGAAGGGCTGCCTAGGGCAGGTGATGGCCAGCAAGAGCTTTCAGTGCTAGCCCCTTTGGTGTGGGAGCAGTGGCTGGAGGTTTTGAATTTCGGAGCTGGGCTGTGGCTGTGCCGAGAAGGAACGTCCCCACTGTGCTGTGGCTAGGAAGCTCAGAGCGCCAGTGCTTGTGGGTCTGTGGAAGGGCTGCCTAGGGCAGGTGATGGCCAGCAAGAGCTTTCAGTGCTAGCCCCTTTGGTGTGGGAGCAGTGGCTGGACGTTTTGAATTTCGGAGCTGGGCTGTGGCTGTGCCGAGAAGGAACGTCCCCACTGTGCTGTGGCTAGGAAGCTCAGAGCGCCAGTGCTTGTGGGGCTGTGGAAGGGCTGCCTAGGGAAGGTGATGGCCAGCAAGAGCTTTCAGTGCTAGCCCCTTTGGTGTGGGAGCAGTGGCTGGACGTTTTGAATTTCGGAGCTGGGCTGTGGCTGTGCCGAGAAGGAACGTCCCCACTGTGCTGTGGCTAGGAAGCTCAGAGCGCCAGTGCTTGTGGGGCTGTGGAAGGGCTGCCTAGGGCAGGTGATGGCCAGCAAGAGCTTTCAGTGCTAGCCCCTTTGGTGTGGGAGCAGTGGCTGGACGTTTTGAATTTCGGAGCTGGGCTGTGGCTGTGGTGAGAAGGAACGTCCCCACTGTGCTGTGGCTAGGAAGCTCAGAGCGCCAGTGCTTGTGGGGCTGTGGAAGGGCTGCCTAGGGCAGGTGATGGCCAGCAAGAGCTTTCAGTGCTAGCCCCTTTGGTGTGGGAGCAGTGGCTGGACGTTTTGAATTTCGGAGCTGGGCTGTGGGTGTGCCGAGAAGGAACGTCCCCACTGTGCTGTGGCTAGGAAGCTCAGAGCGCCAGTGCTTGTGGGGCTGTGGAAGGGCTGCCTAGGGAAGGTGATGGCCAGCAAGAGCTTTCAGTGCTAGCCCCTTTGGTGTGGGAGCAGTGGCTGGACGTTTTGAATTTCGGAGCTAATCTGTGGCTGTGCTGAGAAGGAACGTCCCCACTGTGCTGTGGCTAGGAAGCTCAGAGCGCCAGTGCTTGTGGGGCTGTGGAAGGGCTGCCTAGGGCAGGTGATGGCCAGCAAGAGCTTTCAGTGCTAGCCCCTTTGGTGTGGGAGCAGTGGCTGGACGTTTCGAATTTCGGAGCTGGGCTGTGGCTGTGCTGAGAAGGAACGTCCCCACTGTGCTGTGGCTAGGAAGCTCAGAGCGCCAGTGCTTGTGGGGCTGTGGAAGGCTGCCTAGGGAAGGTGATGGCCAGCAAGAGCTTTCAGTGCTAGCCCCTTTGGTGTGGGAGCAGTGGCTGGACGTTTTGAATTTCGGAGCTGGGCTGTGGCTGTGGTGAGAAGGAACGTCCCCACTGTGCTGTGGCTAGGAAGCTCAGAGCGCCAGTGCTTGTGGGGCTGTGGAAGGGCTGCCTAGGGCAGGTGATGGCCAGCAAGAGCTTTCAGTGCTAGCCCCTTTGGTGTGGGAGCAGTGGCTGGACGTTTCGAATTTCGGAGCTGGGCTGTGGCTGTGGTGAGAAGGAACGTCCCCACTGTGCTGTGGCTAGGAAGCTCAGAGCGCCAGTGCTTGTGGGGCTGTGGAAGGGCTGCCTAGGGCAGGTGATGGCCAGCAAGAGCTTTCAGTGCTAGCCCCTTTGGTGTGGGAGCAGTGGCTGGACGTTTCGAATTTCAGAGCTGGGCTGTGGCTGTGCCGAGAAGGAACGTCCCCACTGTGCTGTGGCTAGGAAGCTCAGAGCGCCAGTGCTTGTGGGGCTGTGGAAGGGCTGCCTAGGGCAGGTGATGGCCAGCAAGAGCTTTCAGTGCTAGCCCCTTTGGTGTGGGAGCAGTGGCTGGACGTTTTGAATTTCGGAGCTGGGCTGTGGCTGTGCCGAGAAGGAACGTCCCCACTGTGCTGTGGCTAGGAAGCTCAGAGCGCCAGTGCTTGTGGGGCTGTGGAAGGGCTGCCTAGGGCAGGTGATGGCCAGCAAGAGCTTTCAGTGCTAGCCCCTTTGGTGTGGGAGCAGTGGCTGGAGGTTTTGAATTTCGGAGCTGGGCTGTGGCTGTGCCGAGAAGGAACGTCCCCACTGTGCTGTGGCTAGGAAGCTCAGAGCGCCAGTGCTTGTGGGGCTGTGGAAGGGCTGCCTAGGGCAGGTGATGGCCAGCAAGAGCTTTCAGTGCTAGCCCCTTTGGTGTGGGAGCAGTGGCTGGACGTTTCGAATTTCGGAGCTGGGCTGTGGCTGTGCTGAGAAGGAACGTCCCCACTGTGCTGTGGCTAGGAAGCTCAGAGCGCCAGTGCTTGTGGGGCTGTGGAAGGGCTGCCTAGGGCAGGTGATGGCCAGCAAGAGCTTTCAGTGCTAGCCCCTTTGGTGTGGGAGCAGTGGCTGGACGTTTTGAATTTCGGAGCTGGGCTGTGGCTGTGCCGAGAAGGAACGTCCCCACTGTGCTGTGGCTAGGAAGCTCAGAGCGCCCAGTGCTTGTGGGGCTGTGGAAGGGCTGCCTAGGGAAGGTGATGGCCAGCAAGAGCTTTCAGTGCTAGCCCCTTTGGTGTGGGAGCAGTGGCTGGACGTTTTGAATTTCGGAGCTGGGCTGTGGCTGTGCCGAGAAGGAACGTCCCCACTGTGCTGTGGCTAGGAAGCTCAGAGAGCCAGTGCTTGCGGGGCTGTGGAAGGGCTGCCTAGGAAGGTGATGGCCAGCAAGAGCTTTCAGTGCTAGCCCCTTTGGTGTGGGAGCAGTGGCTGGACGTTTGAATTTCGGAGCTGGGCTGTGGCTGTGCTGAGAAGGAACGTCCCCACTGTGCTGTGGCTAGGAAGCTCAGAGCGCCAGTGCTTGTGGGGCTGTGGAAGGGCTGCCTAGGGAAGGTGATGGCCAGCAAGAGCTTTCAGTGCTAGCCCCTTGGTGTGGGAGCAGTGGCTGGACGTTTCGAATTTCGGAGCTGGGCTCTGGCTGTGCCGAGAAGGAACGTCCCCACTGTGCTGTGGCTAGGAAGCTCAGAGCGCCAGTGCTTGTGGGGCTGTGGAAGGGCTGCCTAGGGAAGGTGATGGCCAGCAAGAGCTTTCAGTGCTAGCCCCTTTGGTGTGGGAGCAGTGGCTGGACGTTTTGAATTTCAGAGCTGGGCTGTGGCTGTGCCGAGAAGGAACGTCCCCACTGTGCTGTGGCTAGGAAGCTCAGAGCGCCAGTGCTTGTGGGGCTGTGGAAGGGCTGCCTAGGGAAGGTGATGGCCAGCAAGAGCTTTCAGTGCTAGCCCCTTTGGTGTGGGAGCAGTGGCTGGACGTTTCGAATTTCGGAGCTGGGCTGTGGCTGTGCTGAGAAGGAACGTCCCCACTGTGCTGTGGCTAGGAAGCTCAGAGCGCCAGTGCTTGTGGGGCTGTGGAAGGGCTGCCTAGGGCAGGTGATGGCCAGCAAGAGCTTTCAGTGCTAGCCCCTTTGGTGTGGGAGCAGTGGCTGGACGTTTTGAATTTCGGAGCTGGGCTGTGGCTGTGCCGAGAAGGAACGTCCCCACTGTGCTGTGGCTAGGAAGCTCAGAGCGCCAGTGCTTGTGGGGCTGTGGAAGGGCTGCCTAGGGCAGGTGATGGCCAGCAAGAGCTTTCAGTGCTAGCCCCTTTGGTGTGGGAGCAGTGGCTGGACGTTTCGAATTTCGGAGCTGGGCTCTGGCTGTGCCGAGAAGGAACGTCCCCACTGTGCTGTGGCTAGGAAGCTCAGAGCGCCAGTGCTTGTGGGGCTGTGGAAGGGCTGCCTAGGGAAGGTGATGGCCAGCAAGAGCTTTCAGTGCTAGCCCCTTTGGTGTGGGAGCAGTGGCTGGACGTTTCGAATTTCAGAGCTGGGCTCTGGCTGTGCCAAGAAGGAACGTCCCCACTGTGCTGTGGCTAGGAAGCTCAGAGCGCCAGTGCTTGTGGGGCTGTGGAAGGCTGCCTAGGGCAGGTGATGGCCAGCAAGAGCTTTCAGTGCTAGCCCCTTTGGTGTGGGAGCAGTGGCTGGACGTTTTGAATTTCGGAGCTGGGCTGTGGCTGTGCCGAGAAGGAACGTCCCCACTGTGCTGTGGCTAGGAAGCTCAGAGCGCCAGTGCTTGTGGGGCTGTGGAAGGGCTGCCTAGGGCAGGTGATGGCCAGCAAGAGCTTTCAGTGCTAGCCCCTTTGGTGTGGGAGCAGTGGCTGGAGGTTTTGAATTTCGGAGCTGGGCTGTGGCTGTGCCGAGAAGGAACGTCCCCACTGTGCTGTGGCTAGGAAGCTCAGAGCGCCAGTGCTTGTGGGGCTGTGGAAGGGCTGCCTAGGGCAGGTGATGGCCAGCAAGAGCTTTCAGTGCTAGCCCCTTTGGTGTGGGAGCAGTGGCTGGACGTTTTGAATTTCGGAGCTGGGCTGTGGCTGTGCCGAGAAGGAACGTCCCCACTGTGCTGTGGCTAGGAAGCTCAGAGCGCCAGTGCTTGTGGGGCTGTGGAAGGGCTGCCTAGGGCAGGTGATGGCCAGCAAGAGCTTTCAGTGCTAGCCCCTTTGGTGTGGGAGCAGTGGCTGGACGTTTCGAATTTCGGAGCTGGGCTGTGGCTGTGCCGAGAAGGAACGTCCCCACTGTGCTGTGGCTAGGAAGCTCAGAGCGCCAGTGCTTGTGGGGCTGTGGAAGGGCTGCCTAGGGCAGGTGATGGCCAGCAAGAGCTTTCAGTGCTAGCCCCTTTGGTGTGGGAGCAGTGGCTGGACGTTTCGAATTTCGGAGCTGGGCTGTGGCTGTGCTGAGAAGGAACGTCCCCACTGTGCTGTGGCTAGGAAGCTCAGAGCGCCAGTGCTTGTGGGGCTGTGGAAGGGCTGCCTAGGGAAGGTGATGGCCAGCAAGAGCTTTCAGTGCTAGCCCCTTTGGTGTGGGAGCAGTGGCTGGACGTTTTGAATTTCGGAGCTGGGCTGTGGCTGTGGTGAGAAGGAACGTCCCCACTGTGCTGTGGCTAGGAAGCTCAGAGCGCCAGTGCTTGTGGGGCTGTGGAAGGGCTGCCTAGGGCAGGTGATGGCCAGCAAGAGCTTTCAGTGCTAGCCCCTTTGGTGTGGGAGCAGTGGCTGGACGTTTCGAATTTCGGAGCTGGGCTGTGGCTGTGGTGAGAAGGAACGTCCCCACTGTGCTGTGGCTAGGAAGCTCAGAGCGCCAGTGCTTGTGGGGCTGTGGAAGGGCTGCCTAGGGCAGGTGATGGCCAGCAAGAGCTTTCAGTGCTAGCCCCTTTGGTGTGGGAGCAGTGGCTGGACGTTTCGAATTTCAGAGCTGGGCTGTGGCTGTGCCGAGAAGGAACGTCCCCACTGTGCTGTGGCTAGGAAGCTCAGAGCGCCAGTGCTTGTGGGGCTGTGGAAGGGCTGCCTAGGGCAGGTGATGGCCAGCAAGAGCTTTCAGTGCTAGCCCCTTTGGTGTGGGAGCAGTGGCTGGACGTTTTGAATTTCGGAGCTGGGCTGTGGCTGTGCCGAGAAGGAACGTCCCCACTGTGCTGTGGCTAGGAAGCTCAGAGCGCCAGTGCTTGTGGGGCTGTGGAAGGGCTGCCTAGGGCAGGTGATGGCCAGCAAGAGCTTTCAGTGCTAGCCCCTTTGGTGTGGGAGCAGTGGCTGGAGGTTTTGAATTTCGGAGCTGGGCTGTGGCTGTGCCGAGAAGGAACGTCCCCACTGTGCTGTGGCTAGGAAGCTCAGAGCGCCAGTGCTTGTGGGGCTGTGGAAGGGCTGCCTAGGGCAGGTGATGGCCAGCAAGAGCTTTCAGTGCTAGCCCCTTTGGTGTGGGAGCAGTGGCTGGACGTTTCGAATTTCGGAGCTGGGCTGTGGCTGTGCTGAGAAGGAACGTCCCCACTGTGCTGTGGCTAGGAAGCTCAGAGCGCCAGTGCTTGTGGGGCTGTGGAAGGGCTGCCTAGGGCAGGTGATGGCCAGCAAGAGCTTTCAGTGCTAGCCCCTTTGGTGTGGGAGCAGTGGCTGGACGTTTTGAATTTCGGAGCTGGGCTGTGGCTGTGCCGAGAAGGAACGTCCCCACTGTGCTGTGGCTAGGAAGCTCAGAGCGCCAGTGCTTGTGGGGCTGTGGAAGGGCTGCCTAGGGAAGGTGATGGCCAGCAAGAGCTTTCAGTGCTAGCCCCTTTGGTGTGGGAGCAGTGGCTGGACGTTTTGAATTTCGGAGCTGGGCTGTGGCTGTGCCGAGAAGGAACGTCCCCACTGTGCTGTGGCTAGGAAGCTCAGAGAGCCAGTGCTTGCGGGGCTGTGGAAGGGCTGCCTAGGGAAGGTGATGGCCAGCAAGAGCTTTCAGTGCTAGCCCCTTTGGTGTGGGAGCAGTGGCTGGACGTTTTGAATTTCGGAGCTGGGCTGTGGCTGTGCTGAGAAGGAACGTCCCCACTGTGCTGTGGCTAGGAAGCTCAGAGCGCCAGTGCTTGTGGGGCTGTGGAAGGGCTGCCTAGGGAAGGTGATGGCCAGCAAGAGCTTTCAGTGCTAGCCCCTTTGGTGTGGGAGCAGTGGCTGGACGTTTCGAATTTCGGAGCTGGGCTCTGGCTGTGCCGAGAAGGAACGTCCCCACTGTGCTGTGGCTAGGAAGCTCAGAGCGCCAGTGCTTGTGGGGCTGTGGAAGGGCTGCCTAGGGAAGGTGATGGCCAGCAAGAGCTTTCAGTGCTAGCCCCTTTGGTGTGGGAGCAGTGGCTGGACGTTTTGAATTTCAGAGCTGGGCTGTGGCTGTGCCGAGAAGGAACGTCCCCACTGTGCTGTGGCTAGGAAGCTCAGAGCGCCAGTGCTTGTGGGGCTGTGGAAGGGCTGCCTAGGGAAGGTGATGGCCAGCAAGAGCTTTCAGTGCTAGCCCCTTTGGTGTGGGAGCAGTGGCTGGACGTTTCGAATTTCGGAGCTGGGCTGTGGCTGTGCTGAGAAGGAACGTCCCCACTGTGCTGTGGCTAGGAAGCTCAGAGCGCCAGTGCTTGTGGGGCTGTGGAAGGGCTGCCTAGGGCAGGTGATGGCCAGCAAGAGCTTTCAGTGCTAGCCCCTTTGGTGTGGGAGCAGTGGCTGGACGTTTTGAATTTCGGAGCTGGGCTGTGGCTGTGCCGAGAAGGAACGTCCCCACTGTGCTGTGGCTAGGAAGCTCAGAGCGCCAGTGCTTGTGGGGCTGTGGAAGGGCTGCCTAGGGCAGGTGATGGCCAGCAAGAGCTTTCAGTGCTAGCCCCTTTGGTGTGGGAGCAGTGGCTGGACGTTTCGAATTTCGGAGCTGGGCTCTGGCTGTGCCGAGAAGGAACGTCCCCACTGTGCTGTGGCTAGGAAGCTCAGAGCGCCAGTGCTTGTGGGGCTGTGGAAGGGCTGCCTAGGGAAGGTGATGGCCAGCAAGAGCTTTCAGTGCTAGCCCCTTTGGTGTGGGAGCAGTGGCTGGACGTTTCGAATTTCAGAGCTGGGCTCTGGCTGTGCCAAGAAGGAACGTCCCCACTGTGCTGTGGCTAGGAAGCTCAGAGCGCCAGTGCTTGTGGGGCTGTGGAAGGGCTGCCTAGGGCAGGTGATGGCCAGCAAGAGCTTTCAGTGCTAGCCCCTTTGGTGTGGGAGCAGTGGCTGGACGTTTTGAATTTCGGAGCTGGGCTGTGGCTGTGCCGAGAAGGAACGTCCCCACTGTGCTGTGGCTAGGAAGCTCAGAGCGCCAGTGCTTGTGGGGCTGTGGAAGGGCTGCCTAGGGAAGGTGATGGCCAGCAAGAGCTTTCAGTGCTAGCCCCTTTGGTGTGGGAGCAGTGGCTGGAGGTTTTGAATTTCGGAGCTGGGCTGTGGCTGTGCCGAGAAGGAACGTCCCCACTGTGCTGTGGCTAGGAAGCTCAGAGCGCCAGTGCTTGTGGGGCTGTGGAAGGGCTGCCTAGGGCAGGTGATGGCCAGCAAGAGCTTTCAGTGCTAGCCCCTTTGGTGTGGGAGCAGTGGCTGGACGTTTCGAATTTCGGAGCTGGGCTGTGGCTGTGCCGAGAAGGAACGTCCCCACTGTGCTGTGGCTAGGAAGCTCAGAGCGCCAGTGCTTGTGGGGCTGTGGAAGGGCTGCCTAGGGCAGGTGATGGCCAGCAAGAGCTTTCAGTGCTAGCCCCTTTGGTGTGGGAGCAGTGGCTGGAGGTTTTGAATTTCGGAGCTGGGCTGTGGCTGTGCCGAGAAGGAACGTCCCCACTGTGCTGTGGCTAGGAAGCTCAGAGCGCCAGTGCTTGTGGGGCTGTGGAAGGGCTGCCTAGGGCAGGTGATGGCCAGCAAGAGCTTTCAGTGCTAGCCCCTTTGGTGTGGGAGCAGTGGCTGGACGTTTTGAATTTCGGAGCTGGGCTGTGGCTGTGCCGAGAAGGAACGTCCCCACTGTGCTGTGGCTAGGAAGCTCAGAGCGCCAGTGCTTGTGGGGCTGTGGAAGGGCTGCCTAGGGCAGGTGATGGCCAGCAAGAGCTTTCAGTGCTAGCCCCTTTGGTGTGGGAGCAGTGGCTGGACGTTTTGAATTTCGGAGCTGGGCTGTGGCTGTGCTGAGAAGGAACGTCCCCACTGTGCTGTGGCTAGGAAGCTCAGAGCGCCAGTGCTTGTGGGGCTGAGGAAGGGCTGCCTAGGGCAGGTGATGGCCAGCAAGAGCTTTCAGTGCTAGCCCCTTTGGTGTGGGAGCAGTGGCTGGACGTTTTGAATTTCGGAGCTGGGCTGTGGCTGTGCCGAGAAGGAACGTCCCCACTGTGCTGTGGCTAGGAAGCTCAGAGCGCCAGTGCTTGTGGGGCTGTGGAAGGGCTGCCTAGGGCAGGTGATGGCCAGCAAGAGCTTTCAGTGCTAGCCCCTTTGGTGTGGGAGCAGTGGCTGGACGTTTTGAATTTCAGAGCTGGGCTGTGGCTGTGCCGAGAAGGAACGTCCCCACTGTGCTGTGGCTAGGAAGCTCAGAGCGCCAGTGCTTGTGGGGCTGTGGAAGGGCTGCCTAGGGCAGGTGATGGCCAGCAAGAGCTTTCAGTGCTAGCCCCTTTGGTGTGGGAGCAGTGGCTGGACGTTTTGAATTTCGGAGCTGGGCTGTGGCTGTGCTGAGAAGGAACGTCCCCACTGTGCTGTGGCTAGGAAGCTCAGAGCGCCAGTGCTTGTGGGGCTGTGGAAGGGCTGCCTAGGGCAGGTGATGGCCAGCAAGAGCTTTCAGTGCTAGCCCCTTTGGTGTGGGAGCAGTGGCTGGACGTTTTGAATTTCGGAGCTGGGCTGTGGCTGCCGCTTCTGAGGAAGGAACGTCCCCACTGTGCTGTGGCTAGGAAGCTCAGAGCGCCAGTGCTTGTGGGGCTGTGGAAGGGCTGCCTAGGGCAGGTGATGGCCAGCAAGAGCTTTCAGTGCTAGCCCCTTTGGTGTGGGAGCAGTGGCTGGACGTTTTGAATTTCGGAGCTGGGCTGTGGCTGTGCCGAGAAGGAACGTCCCCACTGTGCTGTGGCTAGGAAGCTCAGAGCGCCAGTGCTTGTGGGGCTGTGGAAGGGCTGCCTAGGGCAGGTGATGGCCAGCAAGAGCTTTCAGTGCTAGCCCCTTTGGTGTGGGAGCAGTGGCTGGACGTTTTGAATTTCAGAGATGGGCTGTGGCTGTGCCGAGAAGGAACGTCCCCACTGTGCTGTGGCTAGGAAGCTCAGAGCGCCAGTGCTTGTGGGGCTGTGGAAGGGCTGCCTAGGGCAGGTGATGGCCAGCAAGAGCTTTCAGTGCTAGCCCCTTTGGTGTGGGAGCAGTGGCTGGACGTTTTGAATTTCGGAGCTGGGCTGTGGCTGTGCCGAGAAGGAACGTCCCCACTGTGCTGTGGCTAGGAAGCTCAGAGCGCCAGTGCTTGTGGGGCTGTGGAAGGGCTGCCTAGGGCAGGTGATGGCCAGCAAGAGCTTTCAGTGCTAGCCCCTTTGGTGTGGGAGCAGTGGCTGGACGTTTTGAATTTCGGAGCTGGGCTGTGGCTGTGCTGAGAAGGAACGTCCCCACTGTGCTGTGGCTAGGAAGCTCAGAGCGCCAGTGCTTGTGGGGCTGTGGAAGGGCTGCCTAGGGCAGGTGATGGCCAGCAAGAGCTTTCAGTGCTAGCCCCTTTGGTGTGGGAGCAGTGGCTGGACGTTTTGAATTTCGGAGCTGGGCTGTGGCTGTGCCGAGAAGGAACGTCCCCACTGTGCTGTGGCTAGGAAGCTCAGAGCGCCAGTGCTTGTGGGGCTGTGGAAGGGCTGCCTAGGGCAGGTGATGGCCAGCAAGAGCTTTCAGTGCTAGCCCCTTTGGTGTGGGAGCAGTGGCTGGACGTTTTGAATTTCGGAGCTGGGCTGTGGCTGTGCCGAGAAGGAACGTCCCCACTGTGCTGTGGCTAGGAAGCTCAGAGCGCCAGTGCTTGTGGGGCTGTGGAAGGGCTGCCTAGGGCAGGTGATGGCCAGCAAGAGCTTTCAGTGCTAGCCCCTTTGGTGTGGGAGCAGTGGCTGGACGTTTTGAATTTCAGAGATGGGCTGTGGCTGTGCCGAGAAGGAACGTCCCCACTGTGCTGTGGCTAGGAAGCTCAGAGCGCCAGTGCTTGTGGGGCTGTGGAAGGGCTGCCTAGGGCAGGTGATGGCCAGCAAGAGCTTTCAGTGCTAGCCCCTTTGGTGTGGGAGCAGTGGCTGGACGTTTTGAATTTCGGAGCTGGGCTGTGGCTGTGCCGAGAAGGAACGTCCCCACTGTGCTGTGGCTAGGAAGCTCAGAGCGCCAGTGCTTGTGGGGCTGTGGAAGGGCTGCCTAGGGCAGGTGATGGCCAGCAAGAGCTTTCAGTGCTAGCCCCTTTGGTGTGGGAGCAGTGGCTGGACGTTTTGAATTTCGGAGCTGGGCTGTGGCTGTGCCGAGAAGGAACGTCCCCACTGTGCTGTGGCTAGGAAGCTCAGAGCGCCAGTGCTTGTGGGGCTGTGGAAGGGCTGCCTAGGGCAGGTGATGGCCAGCAAGAGCTTTCAGTGCTAGCCCCTTTGGTGTGGGAGCAGTGGCTGGACGTTTTGAATTTCGGAGCTGGGCTGTGGCTGTGCCGAGAAGGAACGTCCCCACTGTGCTGTGGCTAGGAAGCTCAGAGCGCCAGTGCTTGTGGGGCTGTGGAAGGGCTGCCTAGGGCAGGTGATGGCCAGCAAGAGCTTTCAGTGCTAGCCCCTTTGGTGTGGGAGCAGTGGCTGGAGGTTTTGAATTTCGGAGCTGGGCTGTGGCTGTGCCGAGAAGGAACGTCCCCACTGTGCTGTGGCTAGGAAGCTCAGAGCGCCAGTGCTTGTGGGGCTGTGGAAGGGCTGCCTAGGGAAGGTGATGGCCAGCAAGAGCTTTCAGTGCTAGCCCCTTTGGTGTGGGAGCAGTGGCTGGACGTTTTGAATTTCGGAGCTGGGCTGTGGCTGTGCCGAGAAGGAACGTCCCCACTGTGCTGTGGCTAGGAAGCTCAGAGCGCCAGTGCTTGTGGGGCTGTGGAAGGGCTGCCTAGGGCAGGTGATGGCCAGCAAGAGCTTTCAGTGCTAGCCCCTTTGGTGTGGGAGCAGTGGCTGGACGTTTTGAATTTCGGAGCTGGGCTGTGGCTGTGCCGAGAAGGAACGTCCCCACTGTGCTGTGGCTAGGAAGCTCAGAGCGCCAGTGCTTGTGGGGCTGTGGAAGGGCTGCCTAGGGCAGGTGATGGCCAGCAAGAGCTTTCAGTGCTAGCCCCTTTGGTGTGGGAGCAGTGGCTGGACGTTTTGAATTTCGGAGCTGGGCTGTGGCTGTGCCGAGAAGGAACGTCCCCACTGTGCTGTGGCTAGGAAGCTCAGAGCGCCAGTGCTTGTGGGGCTGTGGAAGGGCTGCCTAGGGAAGGTGATGGCCAGCAAGAGCTTTCAGTGCTAGCCCCTTTGGTGTGGGAGTAGTGGCTGGACGTTTCGAATTTCAGAGCTGGGCTGTGGCTGTGCCGAGAAGGAACGTCCCCACTGTGCTGTGGCTAGGAAGCTCAGAGCGCCAGTGCTTGTGGGGCTGTGGAAGGGCTGCCTAGGGAAGGTGATGGCCAGCAAGAGCTTTCAGTGCTAGCCCCTTTGGTGTGGGAGCAGTGGCTGGACGTTTTGAATTTCAGAGCTGGGCTCTGGCTGTGCCGAGAAGGAACGTCCCCACTGTGCTGTGGCTAGGAAGCTCAGAGCGCCAGTGCTTGTGGGGCTGTGGAAGGGCTGCCTAGGGCAGGTGATGGCCAGCAAGAGCTTTCAGTGCTAGCCCCTTTGGTGTGGGAGCAGTGGCTGGAGGTTTTGAATTTCAGAGCTGGGCTGTGGCTGTGCCGAGAAGGAACGTCCCCACTGTGCTGTGGCTAGGAAGCTCAGAGCGCCAGTGCTTGTGGGGCTGTGGAAGGGCTGCCTAGGGCAGGTGATGGCCAGCAAGAGCTTTCAGTGCTAGCCCCTTTGGTGTGGGAGCAGTGGCTGGACGTTTCGAATTTGGGAGCTGGGCTGTGGCTGTGCCGAGAAGGAACGTCCCCACTGTGCTGTGGCTAGGAAGCTCAGAGCGCCAGTGCTTGTGGGGCTGAGGAAGGGCTGCCTAGGGAAGGTGATGGCCAGCAAGAGCTCTCAGTGCTAGCCCCTTTGGTGTGGGAGCAGTGGCTGGACGTTTCGAATTTCGGAGCTGGGCTGAGGCTGTGCCGAGAAGGAACGTCCCCACTGTGCTGTGGCTAGGAAGCTCAGAGCGCCAGTGCTTGTGGGGCTGTGGAAGGGCTGCCTAGGGCAGGTGATGGCCAGCAAGAGCTTTCAGTGCTAGCCCCTTTGGTGTGGGAGCAGTGGCTGGACGTTTTGAATTTCGGAGCTGGGCTGTGGCTGTGCCGAGAAGGAACGTCCCCACTGTGCTGTGGCTAGGAAGCTCAGAGCGCCAGTGCTTGTGGGGCTGTGGAAGGGCTGCCTAGGGAAGGTGATGGCCAGCAAGAGCTTTCAGTGCTAGCCCCTTTGGTGTGGGAGCAGTGGCTGGACGTTTTGAATTTCGGAGCTGGGCTGTGGCTGTGCCGAGAAGGAACGTCCCCACTGTGCTGTGGCTAGGAAGCTCAGAGCGCCAGTGCTTGTGGGGCTGTGGAAGGGCTGCCTAGGGCAGGTGATGGCCAGCAAGAGCTTTCAGTGCTAGCCCCTTTGGTGTGGGAGCAGTGGCTGGAGGTTTTGAATTTCGGAGCTGGGCTGTGGCTGTGCCGAGAAGGAACGTCCCCACTGTGCTGTGGCTAGGAAGCTCAGAGCGCCAGTGCTTGTGGGGCTGTGGAAGGGCTGCCTAGGGCAGGTGATGGCCAGCAAGAGCTTTCAGTGCTAGCCCCTTTGGTGTGGGAGCAGTGGCTGGACGTTTTGAATTTCGGAGCTGGGCTGTGGCTGTGCCGAGAAGGAACGTCCCCACTGTGCTGTGGCTAGGAAGCTCAGAGCGCCAGTGCTTGTGGGGCTGTGGAAGGGCTGCCTAGGGCAGGTGATGGCCAGCAAGAGCTTTCAGTGCTAGCCCCTTTGGTGTGGGAGCAGTGGCTGGACGTTTTGAATTTCGGAGCTGGGCTGTGGCTGTGCCGAGAAGGAACGTCCCCACTGTGCTGTGGCTAGGAAGCTCAGAGCGCCAGTGCTTGTGGGGCTGTGGAAGGGCTGCCTAGGGCAGGTGATGGCCAGCAAGAGCTTTCAGTGCTAGCCCCTTTGGTGTGGGAGCAGTGGCTGGACGTTTTGAATTTCGGAGCTGGGCTGTGGCTGTGCCGAGAAGGAACGTCCCCACTGTGCTGTGGCTAGGAAGCTCAGAGCGCCAGTGCTTGTGGGGCTGTGGAAGGGCTGCCTAGGGCAGGTGATGGCCAGCAAGAGCTTTCAGTGCTAGCCCCTTTGGTGTGGGAGCAGTGGCTGGACGTTTTGAATTTCGGAGCTGGGCTGTGGCTGTGCCGAGAAGGAACGTCCCCACTGTGCTGTGGCTAGGAAGCTCAGAGCGCCAGTGCTTGTGGGGCTGTGGAAGGGGCTGCCTAGGGCAGGTGATGGCCAGCAAGAGCTTTCAGTGCTAGCCCCTTTGGTGTGGGAGCAGTGGCTGGACGTTTTGAATTTCGGAGCTGGGCTGTGGCTGTGCCGAGAAGGAACGTCCCCACTGTGCTGTGGCTAGGAAGCTCAGAGCACCAGTGCTTGTGGGGCTGTGGAAGGGCTGCCTAGGGCAGGTGATGGCCAGCAAGAGCTTTCAGTGCTAGCCCCTTTGGTGTGGGAGCAGTGGCTGGACGTTTTGAATTTCGGAGCTGGGCTGTGGCTGTGCCGAGAAGGAACGTCCCCACTGTGCTGTGGCTAGGAAGCTCAGAGCGCCAGTGCTTGTGGGGCTGTGGAAGGGCTGCCTAGGGCAGGTGATGGCCAGCAAGAGCTTTCAGTGCTAGCCCCTTTGGTGTGGGAGCAGTGGCTGGACGTTTTGAATTTCGGAGCTGGGCTGTGGCTGTGCCGAGAAGGAACGTCCCCACTGTGCTGTGGCTAGGAAGCTCAGAGCGCCAGTGCTTGTGGGGCTGTGGAAGGGCTGCCTAGGGCAGGTGATGGCCAGCAAGAGCTTTCAGTGCTAGCCCCTTTGGTGTGGGAGCAGTGGCTGGACGTTTTGAATTTCGGAGCTGGGCTGTGGCTGTGCCGAGAAGGAACGTCCCCACTGTGCTGTGGCTAGGAAGCTCAGAGCGCCAGTGCTTGTGGGGCTGTGGAAGGGCTGCCTAGGGAAGGTGATGGCCAGCAAGAGCTTTCAGTGCTAGCCCCTTTGGTGTGGGAGCAGTGGCTGGACGTTTTGAATTTCGGAGCTGGGCTGTGGCTGTGCCGAGAAGGAACGTCCCCACTGTGCTGTGGCTAGGAAGCTCAGAGCGCCAGTGCTTGTGGGGCTGTGGAAGGGCTGCCTAGGGCAGGTGATGGCCAGCAAGAGCTTTCAGTGCTAGCCCCTTTGGTGTGGGAGCAGTGGCTGGACGTTTTGAATTTCGGAGCTGGGCTGTGGCTGTGCCGAGAAGGAACGTCCCCACTGTGCTGTGGCTAGGAAGCTCAGAGCGCCAGTGCTTGTGGGGCTGTGGAAGGGCTGCCTAGGGAAGGTGATGGCCAGCAAGAGCTTTCAGTGCTAGCCCCTTTGGTGTGGGAGCAGTGGCTGGACGTTTTGAATTTCAGAGCTGGGCTGTGGCTGTGCCGAGAAGGAACGTCCCCACTGTGCTGTGGCTAGGAAGCTCAGAGCGCCAGTGCTTGTGGGGCTGTGGAAGGGCTGCCTAGGGCAGGTGATGGCCAGCAAGAGCTTTCAGTGCTAGCCCCTTTGGTGTGGGAGCAGTGGCTGGACGTTTTGAATTTCGGAGCTGGGCTGTGGCTGTGCCGAGAAGGAACGTCCCCACTGTGCTGTGGCTAGGAAGCTCAGAGCGCCAGTGCTTGTGGGGCTGTGGAAGGGCAGCCTAGGGCAGGTGATGGCCAGCAAGAGCTTTCAGTGCTAGCCCCTTTGGTGTGGGAGCAGTGGCTGGACGTTTTGAATTTCGGAGCTGGGCTGTGGCTGTGCCGAGAAGGAACGTCCCCACTGTGCTGTGGCTAGGAAGCTCAGAGCGCCAGTGCTTGTGGGGCTGTGGAAGGGCTGCCTAGGGCAGGTGATGGCCAGCAAGAGCTTTCAGTGCTAGCCCCTTTGGTGTGGGAGCAGTGGCTGGACGTTTTGAATTTCGGAGCTGGGCTGTGGCTGTGCCGAGAAGGAACGTCCCCACTGTGCTGTGGCTAGGAAGCTCAGAGCGCCAGTGCTTGTGGGGCTGTGGAAGGGCTGCCTAGGGCAGGTGATGGCCAGCAAGAGCTTTCAGTGCTAGCCCCTTTGGTGTGGGAGCAGTGGCTGGACGTTTTGAATTTCGGAGCTGGGCTGTGGCTGTGCTGAGAAGGAACGTCCCCACTGTGCTGTGGCTAGGAAGCTCAGAGCGCCAGTGCTTGTGGGGCTGTGGAAGGGCTGCCTAGGGCAGGTGATGGCCAGCAAGAGCTTTCAGTGCTAGCCCCTTTGGTGTGGGAGCAGTGGCTGGACGTTTTGAATTTCGGAGCTGGGCTGTGGCTGTGCTGAGAAGGAACGTCCCCACTGTGCTGTGGCTAGGAAGCTCAGAGCGCCAGTGCTTGTGGGGCTGTGGAAGGGCTGCCTAGGGCAGGTGATGGCCAGCAAGAGCTTTCAGTGCTAGCCCCTTTGGTGTGGGAGCAGTGGCTGGACGTTTTGAATTTCGGAGCTGGGCTGTGGCTGTGCCGAGAAGGAACGTCCCCACTGTGCTGTGGCTAGGAAGCTCAGAGCGCCAGTGCTTGTGGGGCTGTGGAAGGGCTGCCTAGGGCAGGTGATGGCCAGCAAGAGCTTTCAGTGCTAGCCCCTTTGGTGTGGGAGCAGTGGCTGGACGTTTTGAATTTCGGAGCTGGGCTGTGGCTGTGCCGAGAAGGAACGTCCCCACTGTGCTGTGGCTAGGAAGCTCAGAGCGCCAGTGCTTGTGGGGCTGTGGAAGGGCTGCCTAGGGCAGGTGATGGCCAGCAAGAGCTTTCAGTGCTAGCCCCTTTGGTGTGGGAGCAGTGGCTGGACGTTTTGAATTTCAGAGCTGGGCTGTGGCTGTGCCGAGAAGGAACGTCCCCACTGTGCTGTGGCTAGGAAGCTCAGAGCGCCAGTGCTTGTGGGGCTGTGGAAGGGCTGCCTAGGGCAGGTGATGGCCAGCAAGAGCTTTCAGTGCTAGCCCCTTTGGTGTGGGAGCAGTGGCTGGACGTTTTGAATTTCGGAGCTGGGCTGTGGCTGTGCCGAGAAGGAACGTCCTCACTGTGCTGTGGCTAGGAAGCTCAGAGCGCCAGTGCTTGTGGGGCTGTGGAAGGGCTGCCTAGGGCAGGTGATGGCCAGCAAGAGCTTTCAGTGCTAGCCCCTTTGGTGTGGGAGCAGTGGCTGGACGTTTTGAATTTCGGAGCTGGGCTGTGGCTGTGCCGAGAAGGAACGTCCCCACTGTGCTGTGGCTAGGAAGCTCAGAGCGCCAGTGCTTGTGGGGCTGTGGAAGGGCTGCCTAGGGCAGGTGATGGCCAGCAAGAGCTTTCAGTGCTAGCCCCTTTGGTGTGGGAGCAGTGGCTGGACGTTTTGAATTTCGGAGCTGGGCTGTGGCTGTGCCGAGAAGGAACGTCCCCACTGTGCTGTGGCTAGGAAGCTCAGAGCGCCAGTGCTTGTGGGGCTGTGGAAGGGCTGCCTAGGGCAGGTGATGGCCAGCAAGAGCTTTCAGTGCTAGCCCCTTTGGTGTGGGAGCAGTGGCTGGAGGTTTTGAATTTCGGAGCTGGGCTCTGGCTGTGCCGAGAAGGAACGTCCCCACTGTGCTGTGGCTAGGAAGCTCAGAGCGCCAGTGCTTGTGGGCTGTGGAAGGGCTGCCTAGGGAAGGTGATGGCCAGCAAGAGCTTTCAGTGCTAGCCCCTTTGGTGTGGGAGCAGTGGCTGGACGTTTTGAATTTCGGAGCTGGGCTGTGGCTGTGCCGAGAAGGAACGTCCCCACTGTGCTGTGGCTAGGAAGCTCAGAGCGCCAGTGCTTGTGGGGCCAGTGGCAGTGGCTGGACGTTTCGAATTTCAGAGCTGGGCTGTGGCTGTGCCGAGAAGGAACGTCCCCACTGTGCTGTGGCTAGGAAGCTCAGAGCGCCAGTGCTTGTGGGGCTGTGGAAGGGGCTGCCTAGGGAAGGTGATGGCCAGCAAGAGCTTTCAGTGCTAGCCCCTTTGGTGTGGGAGCAGTGGCTGGACGTTTTGAATTTCAGAGCTGGGCTCTGGCTGTGCCGAGAAGGAACGTCCCCACTGTGCTGTGGCTA
>NW_027472363.1:0-33686 GCF_965638725.1 Aptenodytes patagonicus | reverse complement strand
CTAGTTGCCTGGTGAGAGAAATGGTGGGTTTCAGACAAAAGACTGTCCGTAGAGGGTCTGACATAAAGGGTCTTGACTTCCATATTCAGGCTCCATTAGGAGACGTTCAGGATCAATATTGTCTGGGAGATTGCTGATATCACTTAATGTGTGTAAGAAGAAATATAAAGAAAATTTTAAAAAAGAAGGAATCCTAACTTGTTCTTGTTTAGTATTGAAATCTATTGGCTTCTGAAATCTCTCAAAAGAACCCCATAAGAACTGAGGAATTAAGGAACACTACGCACAGACACTTGGCTTGTTAGGGCGTTTTGCATGTTAATGAGCCCTCTAGTGGCAAGATCCTGCAGGTCCTGGCAGATTGAAGAAGCCTCAAGAGAAGTAAAAGTCAGCAGCAAAACTCGGAGTTCCTGAGGGTGTTAGCAGGCCCCACTGATGCCCATCACCGGAGAGACCGTGGAGGGCATGACCAGAGAAGATTCCCGTCCCTGGGGACTGGTGAAGCAGAAAGTCAGAAGCACTGGTTACAGGTGGAAAAGCAAATGTGGAGGTGGCTCTGAAAACCTTTGATGCATTTCCTCAATCAAGAGAGCAAAGGCCTGAGCCCTGTCCCCTGGGAAAGGGGATTCTTCCCTCATGGGAGTCTCGGGGCTTTTCCTGGGGGCAGTGAGAGGTGGGGGTGTGCAATGCTGAGTGCAGGACAGTGGTAGGACACGTCCCAGCCTCTGTGGAGGTGAGGAGGCAACAAGGCACTGGGAACATAAGGAACTGCTGTCCTCTCATGGACCCCCCCTGGAAGAGACAGCAGCCATAGCTGAGAGAACAAGGATCTCAGTTCTGTTGGGGGCTGTCCCAGCCCCACCAAGGCCCTTGCTTGTCCGCACCACAGGCTGTCCTACACTCTCCTATACCTGTGCCTGTTTCCTTGAAACCTTTAAGCACCCCCTTGGTTCCCTGCCTTACTCTGAGCTGGGATCTCCCAAGCTTTACTGGTGTCTCTTTATCCTCACTGGTTGTGTCTTCAAACACAAAGTTTTCTGAGGATTTGCCAGTGCCTGTGAGTTCCCAACAACTCCCCCAGTTTCTTCCAAAGCCCTGCTAATGCTCCCCTAGCCCCCAGACTTGCTTAAATCTTCGCTCCATCTGCTAGCACTGACCTTGGCCAATCTGGCAGCTGTGCTATAAAGACCTGTGTCCCAAGCTGTGTCCCAAGCCCCTCCAGAAACCTCCAGGACTCTTTGCACACTGTTGTGGTCTCCTCCCAGGGAATACCAGGGTAATTCAAGTCCTCAAGGGGACTTCAATGTGTTCTCTGTCTCCCACCACAATGGCACCCTTACCAGTCTCTCCTCTGACCCTCACTGTCAAGGGCTCACCCAATTTCTTCATCCCAGAGAGGAGCTGAACACATCTAAGCAGCTCCTTCACACCAAGGACACCTCCCCTCTCAACTTTCCGGCCTGTCTCTCCTGATGATCCTGTACCCACCCATCACAGCACCCCAATCCTGTGAGCTGTCCCAACACGCCTCAGCTGTTATTCCCTCCAAGTGGAATGAAGAGAGTGCACGCAGAGCTCCAGCTCCTCCTGGCTGTGCCCCAGGCTGAGGGCATCCGTGCACGTCTGGGCTGCAGCACCTCAGCTGTGGCACATGTGGGCTGGGACCAGACATGGAATGGGGAAACCTGCTATGAGGTGCCCAAGACCTCAAGTGTGCAAAGGCTTTGCTTCAGGGCAGAGACATGGTGGAGTGGAGAGCAGATGGCAATGTGAAGAAGAAATGAAGTGCCCACAAAGAAGGCAAAGCCTGCTGTCTCCAAGGCCAAAGAGAAACAGAGCTGGGCAATTTGCAGGAGAGCAGGAGAGGGGTTTGCTGTCTGAGGTGTCTCTGCAGGCTCTGAGGGCTTGTGGTGGAGGTGAAGCTGATCTCAGGAAGGAAGAGATGATGTTGAGAGTGTCCTTGAGTGTGGACCTCCTGCGATACCGGCACAATGAAATTCATTGGCCTGACCCATGATTGTGACATCGAGGGGATGGTTAAACGATGGGGGAGAGAAGAACTGGTAGAGATTGAGAGGGAAGGCATACGAGCGGGGACCCTGGTGTGATGTGCTTGGCATTCATGCACTGCCCAGCATCTACTGGATAGAGAAGGGACAGACCTTATGTCGCTGCAACGGTGGGATTCAGTCATTGGCCCAAAGGCCCCAAATCTGTCTGAGATGCCCTGGGTGGTGCCTGTCACACAACTAGTCTGAATGGGGATCGGGTTCTTGTACAGGACCTGTGCTGTCCATGTCAGCTGCATGCAGTTGTGCTGGAGCGCCCTGGCATCTCACATAGCGCTACAGGCCTGTATTTGGAGATTCAATTAAGATTCAGCTGCCCGAATTAGTTGAGACAATGAGAGTGCAAGGAATGCTTTGACAAAACTGCCATTCTACTGGAAGGACATGTGCAAAATAGAGCTGATGGAGAAGAGAAAGAGAGAGGCTTAGCTCTCCCCATGGCACGTGACTCCATTTGGTCAGCTGAATACCTCTATAGGCTGCCCAGGACATAAGGAATATCTCCAGGTTCAGGTGTCCTACATGTGGGCATCTGATGTCATTCCACCTGGCACAGTTAATTTCCCAGCAGCCTCCAAGAAGATGCCCCCAGATGCTGCCCTGTCTCTCAGCATTGCTCCCCTAGAGCTTGCAGTCACCTGCACACATCTTAGACCACCCCCTGAACCGCAGATGGCACCAGGTGCTGGGGTCTGAACAGCTCCCTCCTGCTCTCTATCTCCATTCTTGCCATGGGAGCTGAGAGAAGGAGCTGACATGCAGGTGCCAATTTTGTGCACAGATGAACTGATGCAAGAGGAATCCCACCTCCTGTGGGTTGTGGTCTGCATGGGAGGGAGATGAGACCCCTTCTAGCCCCAGGACTACAGACCCAGGATGAGATGCCTCCATTGACTCTGCAGAAACCCTTCCCTCAGCAGGGGTAAAGGAGATCCCTCCCTGTCACTGTCTGGGTGTCCTGCCTGATGATGAGACAAGAAAAAGGGATTATAGGACCTAACTCTGTCTCTGGGAACTGACACAGCAGGAAAGTAGTCTCTCTGCCCAGCTGAGGGAGGGAACATCAGTGACTCCTTCAGCCTGTTTCACAGCAGGTTTCCCTGGAGGCCCAGGGACAGCTTTGAGGGAGCCCAGAGGGGGCAGGGAAAGTGCTGCCCTAGGCTGGTCCTCTGCTGCTGAGCTGGGCTGGGCTCCTGGGATGGAGGGAGCTCATGGCAAGCGGGCAGCGCTGCCGAGAGACAGCTCTGCCCAGGAGCAGCTCCTCTGCAAAGCGCAGCAGGGCTGAGGGCACTGCCTGCAGGCACCGAGGGGAGAGGAGCGAGGCAGAGAGAGAAGGCAGCGTGGAGTGGGAGGAGAGCTGAGTGTTCACTGTGGGAGAAATGTTCACAGCCCTTAACACAGTAAGTCTCTGGCTGCAGGGCAACACAGCTGCGGTTCCTGGAGCGATCTCCTAAAGCTGGCACATAACCACAGCTTATGGAATCTGTCAGGAGGACTCTCAGTGTTTCTCTAGCGTAGAGGAGGAGGAGGTGTTCCAGAGCAGGGCTTCCCTGCTGCCCTTTCAGAGGGACAGGGCATGAGGTTTCCCTTCTCCCAGGGACGGCTGCAGGGCTGTGAAGGTGGGTGTGCAGCCAGGGGTGCCCAGGGCTGTCCTTGCGAGCAGGGTCCCTGCGCCCCAGGGGGCTGTGTGCCAGGGCAAGGGACTCTGCCGCCTGCCAGGGTCAGCACTCAGCCTGCCTGGTGAACTCCCCACGGTGCTGCAGGGAGAAGCTGTGGGTGGAAGAAACGACCCCCAGCAGGGCAGAGTCCTTCTGCTGCTGAGAGGGTGCTTTGTGGGTCAGGGCTGCTCACAGCTCCAGACCATTTCTAAGGCATTTCCAAGGAGTCTTTCAAGGATGACATCAAAGCAACATTTTCCTGCAAGGGAAGGAATCTGTGCTTTCCGTTTTCTGCTCTTGGTGGGTTGGGTGGGCAGTGGGAAATGGGAATTTATTTCTCCACTCTGTAGAAGGCCCTGAGACCCCAGTTCTGGTTAAGACTTTTCTGAGCTGCTCCTCAGACCCTGCACACACAGAGATGCCCCTGGGCGGTGTCCTACTGCCAAGAGGGGTCTGCAGGGCAGAGCTGAGCACGCAGTGGGTGGGATGGAGCCTGTGAGCAGTGACAGGGAGGAGACATGGGGACAGAGAAACAGCTCCTGGCAGGGACAGCTCCAGGCAGCAGAGATGGGCAGGAGTGTAGGGAGCTGAGAGGGAGCTCCCAGAAATGCCGGGGGAAGGGGGATCTGGGCACCTCCTTGCCACCCCCTGCCATGCCAGACCCCTTCCCCGGAGCAAGCCCCTGCTGTCCTCTCCCACACAGTAGAGCTCTAGGGAAAATGAAGTAGATTTTGTTCACACTAGTCTAATATAAACATTTTACTGCCTTTTCCTCCTTGGACAGGTTCAAATGCCCAGAGGGACCAAATGTCCAACAGCAGCTCCATCACCCAGTTCCTCCTCCTGGCATTCGCATACAAGCGGGAGCTGCAGCTCTTGACCTTCTGGCTCTTCCTGGGCATCTACCTGGCTGCCCTCCTGGGCAACGGCCTCATCATCACCGCCGTAGCCTGCGACCATCACCTCCACACCCCCATGTACTTCTTCCTCCTCAACCTCTCCCTCATCAACCTGGGCTCCATCTCCGCCACTCTCCCCAAAGCCATGGCCAATTCCCTCTGGGACAACAGGGCCATCTCCTACCGAGGATGTGCTGCACAGGTCTTTTTCTTTTTCTTTTTTATATCAGCTGAGTGTTCTCTCCTCACGGTCATGGCCTACGACCGCTACGTTGCCATCTGCAAACCCCTGCAGTACGGGACCCTGCTGGGCAGCAGAGCTTGTGCCCACATGGCAGCAGCTGCCTGGGGCAGTGGGTTTCTCCATGCTGTGCTGCACACGGCCAATACATTTTCGCTCTCACTCTGCCGAGGCAATGCCCTGGACCAGTTCTTCTGTGAAATCCCCCAGATCCTCAAGCTCTCCTGCTCAGACTCCTACCTCAGGGAAGTTGGGCTTCTTGTGGTTACTGCCTGTTTAGTCTTCGCCTGTTTTGTTTTCCTTGTGGTGTCCTATGTGCAGATCTTCAGGGCCGTGCTGAGGCTCCCCTCTGAGCAGGGACGGCACAAAGCCTTTTCCACGTGCCTCCCTCACCTGGCCGTGGTCTCCCTGTATGTCAGCACTGGCATGTTTGCCTACCTGAAGCCCCCCTCCATCTCCTCCCCAGTTCTAAATCTGGCAGTATCATTTCTGTATTCAGTGGTGCCTCCAGCAGCGAACCCCCTCATCTATAGCATGAGGAACCAGGAGCTCAAGGATTCCCTGAAGAGACTTATCACTGGATGTTTTTAAGGAGCAATAAACTGCCCATCATCTTCTGCAAATCTTGTAATGTAACTCATTACAGGCTGAGACTTTCTTTCGTAGATTGTTTTTCAATTTTCTTGGTTGTAATAATGCTGTCCACAAAAAAGTGTCCTTCTTCATGTCGCATCTGTTTCAGTATCGACCTGTGTATTGTGATCCACGGACTGTTTTAAATGAGGAGCCGTGCTCTCTGTGTGTTAAACAAAATTTTGTGCCACCTTGTGCCAGGGTAAATGTGTGTCTAACAGTGGCTCAGAGCTGGCCTCTTTCATAGCATCTCTGTAATAAAGTAGGATCGCCTTATTATTTTTATTACTATTTTATTTCAATTATTAAACTGTTTTTATCCCAACTCACGAGTTTTTCTCACTTCTGCTCTTCCAATTCTACCCCCCATCCCACCTAGGGGGGGAGGACTGAGCGAGCGGCTGTGTGGTGCTCAGTTGCTGACTGAGGTTAAACCACGACACTGGTGCAGCGCTTTCATGTCCGGCTCTTTCTCCAAAGAGGCCTGAGGAACTGCACCCCTGAAGTTCCTCATAGGAACACCTCTACGTGTTACGTGTTCAGGAGTAAAAAGCTTGTGCCTGTTTGTGGCCTTTTAGAGACATAGGACTGGATTTAGGAGTCACCAGTCAGGCTCTGGTGACAGGTCAGGTGGTGAGTGTAATTAAAGGGACACACCCAGAGCTTTCCCACAGGTGACATTGAAGACACCCATCCTCTAAGATGAGAATCTGGAGCTGCCTGGAGAGCACGGTGGTTCTCCAGGGTCAGCATGTTCCTGGGGTTGTGTTGGGATGGAAGAGGTCGGCAAAGATGGGGACTGGGGCCTTAAGTCCAGGACATGTGCAGACCTCCTCTGGGCACTCTCCAGTGGCTCCCCACCTGCCTAGAGCAGGAATTCCCACAGAGGGACACACTAGTGCAGGTGTGGTCACACCACGGCTCCCTGGAGGGGGATGAAAACTCAAGATGTCTGGGTGGCCATGTTCCTCCTAACACATCCCCCTGTGCAGCTGGCCTTGCTCATGGTGAGCATGCACCACTGGCTCATCTGGTGTCCTTCGTAGTGCCCAGGCCCTTCTCCTCAGGGTCACTGCTCAGCTGGTCACGTTCCCTCATATACGGGGGGTTATTATCCCCCCCCCCCTAGTGCAGGACTGGGCACTTCTCCTTGGAAAACTCCAGAGGTTTTTGTTGGCTGAATCCCAGAGTTGCTCAAGGTCATAGCATCATATATAATAACTATCAATAGACGAGCTCCAGGGACGCCTGGATCAATAGACAAGCAGCAAGAATGCTGATGGCTGATGACGCTGCAGAAATACAGTTGCTTTGCAAAGTCTTACTATGATGGTCATCAGTACTGTGTGTGTGTTAATTAGTGATTAGTCAAATCATTTTGTACCTCAATGCTTGAATGTTATAAGAACCCTTTCTAAAACCACATTTGAGGTACCCCAATTTCGCTCAGACACCTCATGCGCTTGAATAAATATTTGCCCTTGGTAGTTCTGTACTTTGTGTCCGAGCCTCTCTCCTCGGACAGCACGGGCCAGTTGCACATTTTCCTAACACAAGTGACTGATGGCCACTGCACTGTGGCAAGGTCTCTCCCTTCTCCATGCAGGAGATGTAGGGCAGTCCAAGAAGACAAGGCACTTCACACCGGGGTCTCCACTCATGTGCCTACACTCCCAAACTGCTGTTTTTAACTCTCCCCCAACCTTTACTCGCCCCCTTGATAAGACAGTCAAGGAACAGACAAACATCTGTTGATGTTGACATCGATAGAGTAACAGCCACGGCACGGTGGGACAAGGCACACAGCTTGGAGTGCTGCAATGGATGGGTATCGGCTTTTCAGGAGGGACAGGCTGGAAGGATCAGGAGTGGGGTTCCCTGAAAGTGAAGACTTTAACGGGATGTATGGAGCTCCTCTGTGGGGTGGGTGAAGAGTTTGGTGATCCCTTGTGAGGGAGGGTCCGAGGAGAGGCCAGTAAAAGTGGCCTCTCATGGTGGGAGATAAGGAACCCACAGTCAGGGTGAGGAAGTGGGTACAGTCTTTTTGAAGCATGCCAAGGAAGCCTCTGGCTGTAGAAGCCTGGGTCTCCCTGGGGCCTGCAATGACCCTGGCATTTTCTGAAAGGGGAACACAGCAGCATGCACAGTCCAGGCGGTTCCTGGAATATCTTAGGACAACAAGCAGAATGGAAGAGTGCAGACGATGGACCTCAGAGGAGCAGACTTGTGCCTCTTCTGGGGAGTTTCAGTGGGGATCCAATAGTCAGCACCACTGAAGGGCAGCAGAGCTCAGTACAGCTGGTCTCCAAGGACAGCATCCTCCAAGCAGAAGATTTCTCTGTATCAAAAATCAGTTTGAAACCTGAAAGCGAATTCAAGGCAATCATAAGGAGCTTTTCCTACTTCAGGAACACTTCCAGAAGAAAACAAAGATACTGACTGGACACTGCTGTATTTAGGAAGAGTAGGTAAAGACAGATCTGAGATCCTCTATGTCCTTTTTGCCTCAGACTTCACCAGCAAGTTATCTCAGGCCTTTGTGCCTCAAGGCAGGACTCTGGAGAAGAACAGCCAACAGAGGACAGGAGTCCAATCAGGGGCTACTTGAGCAAACTCCACCATTACCAGTACAAGGGAATGGACGGGTCACATCCAGGGGTGCTGAGAAAGTAAGACAATGTCACAGTGAGGCCACTCTCTGTCATCTTTGAAAGGTCATGGAGACTGGCGGGACTCCCTGACAGCTGGCAAAAAATAAATGTTGCACAGATCGTTCAGAAAGGTCCAGGGAATGAGCTGGGGAGCTAAAGGCTGCTTAGCTTCACTTTAGATGGGGAACGTGTCCCAGAGCATGTCCTCTTGGATTGCATTTCTGGGTGCCTGAAGGAGAAGGTGACTGGATGAACTCAGGGAACATGTACACCGGTAGCGGTCTGGCACGTGGAGCGCCGTGGTGTTATGCCATTGTACAACCCCATAAAATTTGGCCATCTCCAAATAAGGGACGGTATGAGGGAAGTGCTAGCAGGTGGGGCCACTGCTTGACAGCAAAGAGATACGAGCAGCATCTATCCAACTTATCCATCCTTCATTGCTCCCAGCTCCATTTAGATATGAGACGTAGATGTGAAATGTAGAAGAATAAACATGTCCTCAGAACACAGTTTCTCCATGCAAAGTGCTGGGATGAAATGTGTTTTTGGAAATGGCTGCATAAACCTATATTTCCAAAGGGGGTGAGAAAGTGCCATCAGCTTGCTGCTCCGTGTCATGTTCTATGGAAAAAATCATGAGACTTTACAGACCAGCACCAAAGATCTGAAAATGCAGACTTCCTGACCACTTATCACACCCAGGCCTTTCCTGCATCTGTTTCAACTTCTGCCTACCATCTTCCTCCAGGGCTTGACTCAGTTGCCCACACCGAGGGGGCAACTTCCTCCAGGATCCATGGGAGCAGCTGAAGCCTCCACAAGGGACTGGGAAATGTGAGCCAGGACCGACAAGAGCCTTTCTGGAGCAGGAGCTGGTGGACAGACAGGGGAGGCCAGGGCATCTCAGTTGAGACAACCGATTTCTCTTCTTGGACCAGAAAGGTAAGCCTGGGCAATTGCACCTGAGGTGTCCTACACTGTAGCAGGTCACTCTCATCCCTGTCTTCACCTACAATGGAGTCACATGTAACTTACCCTCCAGCGAATGACAAATGAGGGGATCTGCGTGTTGCAGAGTCTACTTGAAGATGCTCCTGAGCCCCTGACATTTTGGGAGTAGTGCAGCTTTAGCTCTTCAAGAGAGAGCATTTCATTCCCTCTGCCTGTTTGCTTGCCTCTGGGAATGGAGGGAGCTTGTGACTTCAACGTGTGACTCACTGTGTGCAGAGAGCGACTATGGACAGAGTCCGGGGCAGGGAGAGTTTTGGGGGACCTTGGGGTGATCTGTGCTTGACACAAAAATGGGTTTGCGATTAGCCTAAGGCCGTCCAGAATGGAAAGTGAACTTCGGTGGAGGTAACGTGGACTTACCATACAGCTGAGGAAGGTCTTTTGTTTATTGAACTCTGCCTTCCTTTGGTTTTCTTTGTTGGCAATTAAGAAACATCCTTCCGTGTCAGCTCCTTTTCCCAGTAAAGCAGGTGGGAATTGGTGCCCAGGAGCGGAAACATGCAGCTACAGACTTCAGTGGGGAAAGCTCAGGTTTGAACAGGCTGCTCTAAGTCCTAGTTGCCTGGTGAGAGAAATGGTGGGTTTCAGACAAAAGACTGTCCGTAGAGGGTCTGACATAAAGGGTCTTGACTTCCATATTCAGGCTCCATTAGGAGACGTTCAGGATCAATATTGTCTGGAGATTGCTGATATCACTTAATGTGTGTAAGAAGAAATATAAAGAAAAATTTTAAAAAAGAAGGAATCCTAACTTGTTCTTGTTTAGTATTGAAATCTATTGGCTTCTGAAATCTCTCAAAAGAACCCCATAAGAACTGAGGAATTAAGGAACACTACGCACAGACACTTGGCTTGTTAGGGCGTTTTGCATGTTAATGAGCCCTCTAGTGGCAAGATCCTGCAGGTCCTGGCAGATTGAAGAAGCCTCAAGAGAAGTAAAAGTCAGCAGCAAAACTCGGAGTTCCTGAGGGTGTTAGCAGGCCCCACTGATGCCCATCACCGGAGAGACCGTGGAGGGCATGACCAGAGAAGATTCCCGTCCCTGGGGACTGGTGAAGCAGAAAGTCAGAAGCACTGGTTACAGGTGGAAAAGCAAATGTGGAGGTGGCTCTGAAAACCTTTGATGCATTTCCTCAATCAAGAGAGCAAAGGCCTGAGCCCTGTCCCCTGGGAAAGGGGATTCTTCCCTCATGGGAGTCTCGGGGCTTTTCCTGGGGGCAGTGAGAGGTGGGGGTGTGCAATGCTGAGTGCAGGACAGTGGTAGGACACGTCCCAGCCTCTGTGGAGGTGAGGAGGCAACAAGGCACTGGGAACATAAGGAACTGCTGTCCTCTCATGGACCCCCCCTGGAAGAGACAGCAGCCATAGCTGAGAGAACAAGGATCTCAGTTCTGTTGGGGGCTGTCCCAGCCCCACCAAGGCCCTTGCTTGTCCGCACCACAGGCTGTCCTACACTCTCCTATACCTGTGCCTGTTTCCTTGAAACCTTTAAGCACCCCCTTGGTTCCCTGCCTTACTCTGAGCTGGGATCTCCCAAGCTTTACTGGTGTCTCTTTATCCTCACTGGTTGTGTCTTCAAACACAAAGTTTTCTGAGGATTTGCCAGTGCCTGTGAGTTCCCAACAACTCCCCCAGTTTCTTCCAAAGCCCTGCTAATGCTCCCCTAGCCCCCAGACTTGCTTAAATCTTCGCTCCATCTGCTAGCACTGACCTTGGCCAATCTGGCAGCTGTGCTATAAAGACCTGTGTCCCAAGCTGTGTCCCAAGCCCCTCCAGAAACCTCCAGGACTCTTTGCACACTGTTGTGGTCTCCTCCCAGGGAATACCAGGGTAATTCAAGTCCTCAAGGGGACTTCAATGTGTTCTCTGTCTCCCACCACAATGGCACCCTTACCAGTCTCTCCTCTGACCCTCACTGTCAAGGGCTCACCCAATTTCTTCATCCCAGAGAGGAGCTGAACACATCTAAGCAGCTCCTTCACACCAAGGACACCTCCCCTCTCAACTTTCCGGCCTGTCTCTCCTGATGATCCTGTACCCACCCATCACAGCACCCCAATCCTGTGAGCTGTCCCAACACGCCTCAGCTGTTATTCCCTCCAAGTGGAATGAAGAGAGTGCACGCAGAGCTCCAGCTCCTCCTGGCTGTGCCCCAGGCTGAGGGCATCCGTGCACGTCTGGGCTGCAGCACCTCAGCTGTGGCACATGTGGGCTGGGACCAGACATGGAATGGGGAAACCTGCTATGAGGTGCCCAAGACCTCAAGTGTGCAAAGGCTTTGCTTCAGGGCAGAGACATGGTGGAGTGGAGAGCAGATGGCAATGTGAAGAAGAAATGAAGTGCCCACAAAGAAGGCAAAGCCTGCTGTCTCCAAGGCCAAAGAGAAACAGAGCTGGGCAATTTGCAGGAGAGCAGGAGAGGGGTTTGCTGTCTGAGGTGTCTCTGCAGGCTCTGAGGGCTTGTGGTGGAGGTGAAGCTGATCTCAGGAAGGAAGAGATGATGTTGAGAGTGTCCTTGAGTGTGGACCTCCTGCGATACCGGCACAATGAAATTCATTGGCCTGACCCATGATTGTGACATCGAGGGGATGGTTAAACGATGGGGGAGAGAAGAACTGGTAGAGATTGAGAGGGAAGGCATACGAGCGGGGACCCTGGTGTGATGTGCTTGGCATTCATGCACTGCCCAGCATCTACTGGATAGAGAAGGGACAGACCTTATGTCGCTGCAACGGTGGGATTCAGTCATTGGCCCAAAGGCCCCAAATCTGTCTGAGATGCCCTGGGTGGTGCCTGTCACACAACTAGTCTGAATGGGGATCGGGTTCTTGTACAGGACCTGTGCTGTCCATGTCAGCTGCATGCAGTTGTGCTGGAGCGCCCTGGCATCTCACATAGCGCTACAGGCCTGTATTTGGAGATTCAATTAAGATTCAGCTGCCCGAATTAGTTGAGACAATGAGAGTGCAAGGAATGCTTTGACAAAACTGCCATTCTACTGGAAGGACATGTGCAAAATAGAGCTGATGGAGAAGAGAAAGAGAGAGGCTTAGCTCTCCCCATGGCACGTGACTCCATTTGGTCAGCTGAATACCTCTATAGGCTGCCCAGGACATAAGGAATATCTCCAGGTTCAGGTGTCCTACATGTGGGCATCTGATGTCATTCCACCTGGCACAGTTAATTTCCCAGCAGCCTCCAAGAAGATGCCCCCAGATGCTGCCCTGTCTCTCAGCATTGCTCCCCTAGAGCTTGCAGTCACCTGCACACATCTTAGACCACCCCCTGAACCGCAGATGGCACCAGGTGCTGGGGTCTGAACAGCTCCCTCCTGCTCTCTATCTCCATTCTTGCCATGGGAGCTGAGAGAAGGAGCTGACATGCAGGTGCCAATTTTGTGCACAGATGAACTGATGCAAGAGGAATCCCACCTCCTGTGGGTTGTGGTCTGCATGGGAGGGAGATGAGACCCCTTCTAGCCCCAGGACTACAGACCCAGGATGAGATGCCTCCATTGACTCTGCAGAAACCCTTCCCTCAGCAGGGGTAAAGGAGATCCCTCCCTGTCACTGTCTGGGTGTCCTGCCTGATGATGAGACAAGAAAAAGGGATTATAGGACCTAACTCTGTCTCTGGTAAGAGAACTGACACAGCAGGAAAGTAGTCTCTCTGCCCAGCTGAGGGAGGGAACATCAGTGACTCCTTCAGCCTGTTTCACAGCAGGTTTCCCTGGAGGCCCAGGGACAGCTTTGAGGGAGCCCAGAGGGGGCAGGGAAAGTGCTGCCCTAGGCTGGTCCTCTGCTGCTGAGCTGGGCTGGGCTCCTGGGATGGAGGGAGCTCATGGCAAGCGGGCAGCGCTGCCGAGAGACAGCTCTGCCCAGGAGCAGCTCCTCTGCAAAGCGCAGCAGGGCTGAGGGCACTGCCTGCAGGCACCGAGGGGAGAGGAGCGAGGCAGAGAGAGAAGGCAGCGTGGAGTGGGAGGAGAGCTGAGTGTTCACTGTGGGAGAAATGTTCACAGCCCTTAACACAGTAAGTCTCTGGCTGCAGGGCAACACAGCTGCGGTTCCTGGAGCGATCTCCTAAAGCTGGCACATAACCACAGCTTATGGAATCTGTCAGGAGGACTCTCAGTGTTTCTCTAGCGTAGAGGAGGAGGAGGTGTTCCAGAGCAGGGCTTCCCTGCTGCCCTTTCAGAGGGACAGGGCATGAGGTTTCCCTTCTCCCAGGGACGGCTGCAGGGCTGTGAAGGTGGGTGTGCAGCCAGGGGTGCCCAGGGCTGTCCTTGCGAGCAGGGTCCCTGCGCCCCAGGGGGCTGTGTGCCAGGGCAAGGGACTCTGCCGCCTGCCAGGGTCAGCACTCAGCCTGCCTGGTGAACTCCCCACGGTGCTGCAGGGAGAAGCTGTGGGTGGAAGAAACGACCCCCAGCAGGGCAGAGTCCTTCTGCTGCTGAGAGGGTGCTTTGTGGGTCAGGGCTGCTCACAGCTCCAGACCATTTCTAAGGCATTTCCAAGGAGTCTTTCAAGGATGACATCAAAGCAACATTTTCCTGCAAGGGAAGGAATCTGTGCTTTCCGTTTTCTGCTCTTGGTGGGTTGGGTGGGCAGTGGGAAATGGGAATTTATTTCTCCACTCTGTAGAAGGCCCTGAGACCCCAGTTCTGGTTAAGACTTTTCTGAGCTGCTCCTCAGACCCTGCACACACAGAGATGCCCCTGGGCGGTGTCCTACTGCCAAGAGGGGTCTGCAGGGCAGAGCTGAGCACGCAGTGGGTGGGATGGAGCCTGTGAGCAGTGACAGGGAGGAGACATGGGGACAGAGAAACAGCTCCTGGCAGGGACAGCTCCAGGCAGCAGAGATGGGCAGGGAGTGAGAGGGGAGCTGCTCCCAGAAATGCCGGGGGAAGGGGGATCTGGGCACCTCCTTGCCACCCCCTGCCATGCCAGACCCCTTCCCCGGAGCAAGCCCCTGCTGTCCTCTCCCACACAGTAGAGCTCTAGGGAAAATGAAGTAGATTTTGTTCACACTAGTCTAATATAAACATTTTACTGCCTTTTCCTCCTTGGACAGGTTCAAATGCCCAGAGGGACCAAATGTCCAACAGCAGCTCCATCACCCAGTTCCTCCTCCTGGCATTCGCATACAAGCGGGAGCTGCAGCTCTTGACCTTCTGGCTCTTCCTGGGCATCTACCTGGCTGCCCTCCTGGGCAACGGCCTCATCATCACCGCCGTAGCCTGCGACCATCACCTCCACACCCCCATGTACTTCTTCCTCCTCAACCTCTCCCTCATCAACCTGGGCTCCATCTCCGCCACTCTCCCCAAAGCCATGGCCAATTCCCTCTGGGACAACAGGGCCATCTCCTACCGAGGATGTGCTGCACAGGTCTTTTTCTTTTTCTTTTTTATATCAGCTGAGTGTTCTCTCCTCACGGTCATGGCCTACGACCGCTACGTTGCCATCTGCAAACCCCTGCAGTACGGGACCCTGCTGGGCAGCAGAGCTTGTGCCCACATGGCAGCAGCTGCCTGGGGCAGTGGGTTTCTCCATGCTGTGCTGCACACGGCCAATACATTTTCGCTCTCACTCTGCCGAGGCAATGCCCTGGACCAGTTCTTCTGTGAAATCCCCCAGATCCTCAAGCTCTCCTGCTCAGACTCCTACCTCAGGGAAGTTGGGCTTCTTGTGGTTACTGCCTGTTTAGTCTTCGCCTGTTTTGTTTTCCTTGTGGTGTCCTATGTGCAGATCTTCAGGGCCGTGCTGAGGCTCCCCTCTGAGCAGGGACGGCACAAAGCCTTTTCCACGTGCCTCCCTCACCTGGCCGTGGTCTCCCTGTATGTCAGCACTGGCATGTTTGCCTACCTGAAGCCCCCCTCCATCTCCTCCCCAGTTCTAAATCTGGCAGTATCATTTCTGTATTCAGTGGTGCCTCCAGCAGCGAACCCCCTCATCTATAGCATGAGGAACCAGGAGCTCAAGGATTCCCTGAAGAGACTTATCACTGGATGTTTTTAAGGAGCAATAAACTGCCCATCATCTTCTGCAAATCTTGTAATGTAACTCATTACAGGCTGAGACTTTCTTTCGTAGTTTGTTTTTCAATTTTCTTGGTTGTAATAATGCTGTCCACAAAAAAGTGTCCTTCTTCATGTCGCATCTGTTTCAGTATCGACCTGTGTATTGTGATCCACGGACTGTTTTAAATGAGGAGCCGTGCTCTCTGTGTGTTAAACAAAATTTTGTGCCACCTTGTGCCAGGGTAAATGTGTGTCTAACAGTGGCTCAGAGCTGGCCTCTTTCATAGCATCTCTGTAATAAAGTAGGATCGCCTTATTATTTTTATTACTATTTTATTTCAATTATTAAACTGTTTTTATCCCAACTCACGAGTTTTTCTCACTTCTGCTCTTCCAATTCTACCCCCCATCCCACCTAGGGGGGGAGGACTGAGCGAGCGGCTGTGTGGTGCTCAGTTGCTGACTGAGGTTAAACCACGACACTGGTGCAGCGCTTTCATGTCCGGCTCTTTCTCCAAAGAGGCCTGAGGAACTGCACCCCTGAAGTTCCTCATAGGAACACCTCTACGTGTTACGTGTTCAGGAGTAAAAAGCTTGTGCCTGTTTGTGGCCTTTTAGAGACATAGGACTGGATTTAGGAGTCACCAGTCAGGCTCTGGTGACAGGTCAGGTGGTGAGTGTAATTAAAGGGACACACCCAGAGCTTTCCCACAGGTGACATTGAAGACACCCATCCTCTAAGATGAGAATCTGGAGCTGCCTGGAGAGCACGGTGGTTCTCCAGGGTCAGCATGTTCCTGGGGTTGTGTTGGGATGGAAGAGGTCGGCAAAGATGGGGACTGGGGCCTTAAGTCCAGGACATGTGCAGACCTCCTCTGGGCACTCTCCAGTGGCTCCCCACCTGCCTAGAGCAGGAATTCCCACAGAGGGACACACTAGTGCAGGTGTGGTCACACCACGGCTCCCTGGAGGGGGATGAAAACTCAAGATGTCTGGGTGGCCATGTTCCTCCTAACACATCCCCCTGTGCAGCTGGCCTTGCTCATGGTGAGCATGCACCACTGGCTCATCTGGTGTCCTTCGTAGTGCCCAGGCCCTTCTCCTCAGGGTCACTGCTCAGCTGGTCACGTTCCCTCATATACGGGGGGTTATTATCCCCCCCCCCCTAGTGCAGGACTGGGCACTTCTCCTTGGAAAACTCCAGAGGTTTTTGTTGGCTGAATCCCAGAGTTGCTCAAGGTCATAGCATCATATATAATAACTATCAATAGACGAGCTCCAGGGACGCCTGGATCAATAGACAAGCAGCAAGAATGCTGATGGCTGATGACGCTGCAGAAATACAGTTGCTTTGCAAAGTCTTACTATGATGGTCATCAGTACTGTGTGTGTGTTAATTAGTGATTAGTCAAATCATTTTGTACCTCAATGCTTGAATGTTATAAGAACCCTCTCTAAAACCACATTTGAGGTACCCCAATTTCGCTCAGACACCTCATGCGCTTGAATAAATATTTGCCCTTGGTAGTTCTGTACTTTGTGTCCGAGCCTCTCTCCTCGGACAGCACGGGCCAGTTGCACATTTTCCTAACACAAGTGACTGATGGCCACTGCACTGTGGCAAGGTCTCTCCCTTCTCCATGCAGGAGATGTAGGGCAGTCCAAGAAGACAAGGCACTTCACACCGGGGTCTCCACTCATGTGCCTACACTCCCAAACTGCTGTTTTTAACTCTCCCCCAACCTTTACTCGCCCCCTTGATAAGACAGTCAAGGAACAGACAAACATCTGTTGATGTTGACATCGATAGAGTAACAGCCACGGCACGGTGGGACAAGGCACACAGCTTGGAGTGCTGCAATGGATGGGTATCGGCTTTTCAGGAGGGACAGGCTGGAAGGATCAGGAGTGGGGTTCCCTGAAAGTGAAGACTTTAACGGGATGTATGGAGCTCCTCTGTGGGGTGGGTGAAGAGTTTGGTGATCCCTTGTGAGGGAGGGTCCGAGGAGAGGCCAGTAAAAGTGGCCTCTCATGGTGGGAGATAAGGAACCCACAGTCAGGGTGAGGAAGTGGGTACAGTCTTTTTGAAGCATGCCAAGGAAGCCTCTGGCTGTAGAAGCCTGGGTCTCCCTGGGGCCTGCAATGACCCTGGCATTTTCTGAAAGGGGAACACAGCAGCATGCACAGTCCAGGCGGTTCCTGGAATATCTTAGGACAACAAGCAGAATGGAAGAGTGCAGACGATGGACCTCAGAGGAGCAGACTTGTGCCTCTTCTGGGGAGTTTCAGTGGGGATCCAATAGTCAGCACCACTGAAGGGCAGCAGAGCTCAGTACAGCTGGTCTCCAAGGACAGCATCCTCCAAGCAGAAGATTTCTCTGTATCAAAAATCAGTTTGAAACCTGAAAGCGAATTCAAGGCAATCATAAGGAGCTTTTCCTACTTCAGGAACACTTCCAGAAGAAAACAAAGATACTGACTGGACACTGCTGTATTTAGGAAGAGTAGGTAAAGACAGATCTGAGATCCTCTATGTCCTTTTTGCCTCAGACTTCACCAGCAAGTTATCTCAGGCCTTTGTGCCTCAAGGCAGGACTCTGGAGAAGAACAGCCAACAGAGGACAGGAGTCCAATCAGGGGCTACTTGAGCAAACTCCACCATTACCAGTACAAGGGAATGGACGGGTCACATCCAGGGGTGCTGAGAAAGTAAGACAATGTCACAGTGAGGCCACTCTCTGTCATCTTTGAAAGGTCATGGAGACTGGCGGGACTCCCTGACAGCTGGCAAAAAATAAATGTTGCACAGATCGTTCAGAAAGGTCCAGGGAATGAGCTGGGGAGCTAAAGGCTGCTTAGCTTCACTTTAGATGGGGAACGTGTCCCAGAGCATGTCCTCTTGGATTGCATTTCTGGGTGCCTGAAGGAGAAGGTGACTGGATGAACTCAGGGAACATGTACACCGGTAGCGGTCTGGCACGTGGAGCGCCGTGGTGTTATGCCATTGTACAACCCCATAAAATTTGGCCATCTCCAAATAAGGGACGGTATGAGGGAAGTGCTAGCAGGTGGGGCCACTGCTTGACAGCAAAGAGATACGAGCAGCATCTATCCAACTTATCCATCCTTCATTGCTCCCAGCTCCATTTAGATATGAGACGTAGATGTGAAATGTAGAAGAATAAACATGTCCTCAGAACACAGTTTCTCCATGCAAAGTGCTGGGATGAAATGTGTTTTTGGAAATGGCTGCATAAACCTATATTTCCAAAGGGGGTGAGAAAGTGCCATCAGCTTGCTGCTCCGTGTCATGTTCTATGGAAAAAATCATGAGACTTTACAGACCAGCACCAAAGATCTGAAAATGCAGACTTCCTGACCACTTATCACACCCAGGCCTTTCCTGCATCTGTTTCAACTTCTGCCTAACATCTTCCTCCAGGGCTTGACTCAGTTGCCCACACCGAGGGGGCAACTTCCTCCAGGATCCATGGGAGCAGCTGAAGCCTCCACAAGGGACTGGGAAATGTGAGCCAGGACCGACAAGAGCCTTTCTGGAGCAGGAGCTGGTGGACAGACAGGGGAGGCCAGGGCATCTCAGTTGAGACAACCGATTTCTCTTCTTGGACCAGAAAGGTAAGCCTGGGCAATTGCACCTGAGGTGTCCTACACTGTAGCAGGTCACTCTCATCCCTGTCTTCACCTACAATGGAGTCACATGTAACTTACCCTCCAGCGAATGACAAATGAGGGGATCTGCGTGTTGCAGAGTCTACTTGAAGATGCTCCTGAGCCCCTGACATTTTGGGAGTAGTGCAGCTTTAGCTCTTCAAGAGAGAGCATTTCATTCCCTCTGCCTGTTTGCTTGCCTCTGGGAATGGAGGGAGCTTGTGACTTCAACGTGTGACTCACTGTGTGCAGAGAGCGACTATGGACAGAGTCCGGGGCAGGGAGAGTTTTGGGGGACCTTGGGGTGATCTGTGCTTGACACAAAAATGGGTTTGCGATTAGCCTAAGGCCGTCCAGAATGGAAAGTGAACTTCGGTGGAGGTAACGTGGACTTACCATACAGCTGAGGAAGGTCTTTTGTTTATTGAACTCTGCCTTCCTTTGGTTTTCTTTGTTGGCAATTAAGAAACATCCTTCCGTGTCAGCTCCTTTTCCCAGTAAAGCAGGTGGGAATTGGTGCCCAGGAGCGGAAACATGCAGCTACAGACTTCAGTGGGGAAAGCTCAGGTTTGAACAGGCTGCTCTAAGTCCTAGTTGCCTGGTGAGAGAAATGGTGGGTTTCAGACAAAAGACTGTCCGTAGAGGGTCTGACATAAAGGGTCTTGACTTCCATATTCAGGCTCCATTAGGAGACGTTCAGGATCAATATTGTCTGGAGATTGCTGATATCACTTAATGTGTGTAAGAAGAAATATAAAGAAAAATTTTAAAAAAGAAGGAATCCTAACTTGTTCTTGTTTAGTATTGAAATCTATTGGCTTCTGAAATCTCTCAAAAGAACCCCATAAGAACTGAGGAATTAAGGAACACTACGCACAGACACTTGGCTTGTTAGGGCGTTTTGCATGTTAATGAGCCCTCTAGTGGCAAGATCCTGCAGGTCCTGGCAGATTGAAGAAGCCTCAAGAGAAGTAAAAGTCAGCAGCAAAACTCGGAGTTCCTGAGGGTGTTAGCAGGCCCCACTGATGCCCATCACCGGAGAGACCGTGGAGGGCATGACCAGAGAAGATTCCCGTCCCTGGGGACTGGTGAAGCAGAAAGTCAGAAGCACTGGTTACAGGTGGAAAAGCAAATGTGGAGGTGGCTCTGAAAACCTTTGATGCATTTCCTCAATCAAGAGAGCAAAGGCCTGAGCCCTGTCCCCTGGGAAAGGGGATTCTTCCCTCATGGGAGTCTCGGGGCTTTTCCTGGGGGCAGTGAGAGGTGGGGGTGTGCAATGCTGAGTGCAGGACAGTGGTAGGACACGTCCCAGCCTCTGTGGAGGTGAGGAGGCAACAAGGCACTGGGAACATAAGGAACTGCTGTCCTCTCATGGACCCCCCCTGGAAGAGACAGCAGCCATAGCTGAGAGAACAAGGATCTCAGTTCTGTTGGGGGCTGTCCCAGCCCCACCAAGGCCCTTGCTTGTCCGCACCACAGGCTGTCCTACACTCTCCTATACCTGTGCCTGTTTCCTTGAAACCTTTAAGCACCCCCTTGGTTCCCTGCCTTACTCTGAGCTGGGATCTCCCAAGCTTTACTGGTGTCTCTTTATCCTCACTGGTTGTGTCTTCAAACACAAAGTTTTCTGAGGATTTGCCAGTGCCTGTGAGTTCCCAACAACTCCCCCAGTTTCTTCCAAAGCCCTGCTAATGCTCCCCTAGCCCCCAGACTTGCTTAAATCTTCGCTCCATCTGCTAGCACTGACCTTGGCCAATCTGGCAGCTGTGCTATAAAGACCTGTGTCCCAAGCTGTGTCCCAAGCCCCTCCAGAAACCTCCAGGACTCTTTGCACACTGTTGTGGTCTCCTCCCAGGGAATACCAGGGTAATTCAAGTCCTCAAGGGGACTTCAATGTGTTCTCTGTCTCCCACCACAATGGCACCCTTACCAGTCTCTCCTCTGACCCTCACTGTCAAGGGCTCACCCAATTTCTTCATCCCAGAGAGGAGCTGAACACATCTAAGCAGCTCCTTCACACCAAGGACACCTCCCCTCTCAACTTTCCGGCCTGTCTCTCCTGATGATCCTGTACCCACCCATCACAGCACCCCAATCCTGTGAGCTGTCCCAACACGCCTCAGCTGTTATTCCCTCCAAGTGGAATGAAGAGAGTGCACGCAGAGCTCCAGCTCCTCCTGGCTGTGCCCCAGGCTGAGGGCATCCGTGCACGTCTGGGCTGCAGCACCTCAGCTGTGGCACATGTGGGCTGGGACCAGACATGGAATGGGGAAACCTGCTATGAGGTGCCCAAGACCTCAAGTGTGCAAAGGCTTTGCTTCAGGGCAGAGACATGGTGGAGTGGAGAGCAGATGGCAATGTGAAGAAGAAATGAAGTGCCCACAAAGAAGGCAAAGCCTGCTGTCTCCAAGGCCAAAGAGAAACAGAGCTGGGCAATTTGCAGGAGAGCAGGAGAGGGGTTTGCTGTCTGAGGTGTCTCTGCAGGCTCTGAGGGCTTGTGGTGGAGGTGAAGCTGATCTCAGGAAGGAAGAGATGATGTTGAGAGTGTCCTTGAGTGTGGACCTCCTGCGATACCGGCACAATGAAATTCATTGGCCTGACCCATGATTGTGACATCGAGGGGATGGTTAAACGATGGGGGAGAGAAGAACTGGTAGAGATTGAGAGGGAAGGCATACGAGCGGGGACCCTGGTGTGATGTGCTTGGCATTCATGCACTGCCCAGCATCTACTGGATAGAGAAGGGACAGACCTTATGTCGCTGCAACGGTGGGATTCAGTCATTGGCCCAAAGGCCCCAAATCTGTCTGAGATGCCCTGGGTGGTGCCTGTCACACAACTAGTCTGAATGGGGATCGGGTTCTTGTACAGGACCTGTGCTGTCCATGTCAGCTGCATGCAGTTGTGCTGGAGCGCCCTGGCATCTCACATAGCGCTACAGGCCTGTATTTGGAGATTCAATTAAGATTCAGCTGCCCGAATTAGTTGAGACAATGAGAGTGCAAGGAATGCTTTGACAAAACTGCCATTCTACTGGAAGGACATGTGCAAAATAGAGCTGATGGAGAAGAGAAAGAGAGAGGCTTAGCTCTCCCCATGGCACGTGACTCCATTTGGTCAGCTGAATACCTCTATAGGCTGCCCAGGACATAAGGAATATCTCCAGGTTCAGGTGTCCTACATGTGGGCATCTGATGTCATTCCACCTGGCACAGTTAATTTCCCAGCAGCCTCCAAGAAGATGCCCCCAGATGCTGCCCTGTCTCTCAGCATTGCTCCCCTAGAGCTTGCAGTCACCTGCACACATCTTAGACCACCCCCTGAACCGCAGATGGCACCAGGTGCTGGGGTCTGAACAGCTCCCTCCTGCTCTCTATCTCCATTCTTGCCATGGGAGCTGAGAGAAGGAGCTGACATGCAGGTGCCAATTTTGTGCACAGATGAACTGATGCAAGAGGAATCCCACCTCCTGTGGGTTGTGGTCTGCATGGGAGGGAGATGAGACCCCTTCTAGCCCCAGGACTACAGACCCAGGATGAGATGCCTCCATTGACTCTGCAGAAACCCTTCCCTCAGCAGGGGTAAAGGAGATCCCTCCCTGTCACTGTCTGGGTGTCCTGCCTGATGATGAGACAAGAAAAAGGGATTATAGGACCTAACTCTGTCTCTGGTAAGAGAACTGACACAGCAGGAAAGTAGTCTCTCTGCCCAGCTGAGGGAGGGAACATCAGTGACTCCTTCAGCCTGTTTCACAGCAGGTTTCCCTGGAGGCCCAGGGACAGCTTTGAGGGAGCCCAGAGGGGGCAGGGAAAGTGCTGCCCTAGGCTGGTCCTCTGCTGCTGAGCTGGGCTGGGCTCCTGGGATGGAGGGAGCTCATGGCAAGCGGGCAGCGCTGCCGAGAGACAGCTCTGCCCAGGAGCAGCTCCTCTGCAAAGCGCAGCAGGGCTGAGGGCACTGCCTGCAGGCACCGAGGGGAGAGGAGCGAGGCAGAGAGAGAAGGCAGCGTGGAGTGGGAGGAGAGCTGAGTGTTCACTGTGGGAGAAATGTTCACAGCCCTTAACACAGTAAGTCTCTGGCTGCAGGGCAACACAGCTGCGGTTCCTGGAGCGATCTCCTAAAGCTGGCACATAACCACAGCTTATGGAATCTGTCAGGAGGACTCTCAGTGTTTCTCTAGCGTAGAGGAGGAGGAGGTGTTCCAGAGCAGGGCTTCCCTGCTGCCCTTTCAGAGGGACAGGGCATGAGGTTTCCCTTCTCCCAGGGACGGCTGCAGGGCTGTGAAGGTGGGTGTGCAGCCAGGGGTGCCCAGGGCTGTCCTTGCGAGCAGGGTCCCTGCGCCCCAGGGGGCTGTGTGCCAGGGCAAGGGACTCTGCCGCCTGCCAGGGTCAGCACTCAGCCTGCCTGGTGAACTCCCCACGGTGCTGCAGGGAGAAGCTGTGGGTGGAAGAAACGACCCCCAGCAGGGCAGAGTCCTTCTGCTGCTGAGAGGGTGCTTTGTGGGTCAGGGCTGCTCACAGCTCCAGACCATTTCTAAGGCATTTCCAAGGAGTCTTTCAAGGATGACATCAAAGCAACATTTTCCTGCAAGGGAAGGAATCTGTGCTTTCCGTTTTCTGCTCTTGGTGGGTTGGGTGGGCAGTGGGAAATGGGAATTTATTTCTCCACTCTGTAGAAGGCCCTGAGACCCCAGTTCTGGTTAAGACTTTTCTGAGCTGCTCCTCAGACCCTGCACACACAGAGATGCCCCTGGGCGGTGTCCTACTGCCAAGAGGGGTCTGCAGGGCAGAGCTGAGCACGCAGTGGGTGGGATGGAGCCTGTGAGCAGTGACAGGGAGGAGACATGGGGACAGAGAAACAGCTCCTGGCAGGGACAGCTCCAGGCAGCAGAGATGGGCAGGGAGTGAGAGGGGAGCTGCTCCCAGAAATGCCGGGGGAAGGGGGATCTGGGCACCTCCTTGCCACCCCCTGCCATGCCAGACCCCTTCCCCGGAGCAAGCCCCTGCTGTCCTCTCCCACACAGTAGAGCTCTAGGGAAAATGAAGTAGATTTTGTTCACACTAGTCTAATATAAACATTTTACTGCCTTTTCCTCCTTGGACAGGTTCAAATGCCCAGAGGGACCAAATGTCCAACAGCAGCTCCATCACCCAGTTCCTCCTCCTGGCATTCGCATACAAGCGGGAGCTGCAGCTCTTGACCTTCTGGCTCTTCCTGGGCATCTACCTGGCTGCCCTCCTGGGCAACGGCCTCATCATCACCGCCGTAGCCTGCGACCATCACCTCCACACCCCCATGTACTTCTTCCTCCTCAACCTCTCCCTCATCAACCTGGGCTCCATCTCCGCCACTCTCCCCAAAGCCATGGCCAATTCCCTCTGGGACAACAGGGCCATCTCCTACCGAGGATGTGCTGCACAGGTCTTTTTCTTTTTCTTTTTTATATCAGCTGAGTGTTCTCTCCTCACGGTCATGGCCTACGACCGCTACGTTGCCATCTGCAAACCCCTGCAGTACGGGACCCTGCTGGGCAGCAGAGCTTGTGCCCACATGGCAGCAGCTGCCTGGGGCAGTGGGTTTCTCCATGCTGTGCTGCACACGGCCAATACATTTTCGCTCTCACTCTGCCGAGGCAATGCCCTGGACCAGTTCTTCTGTGAAATCCCCCAGATCCTCAAGCTCTCCTGCTCAGACTCCTACCTCAGGGAAGTTGGGCTTCTTGTGGTTACTGCCTGTTTAGTCTTCGCCTGTTTTGTTTTCCTTGTGGTGTCCTATGTGCAGATCTTCAGGGCCGTGCTGAGGCTCCCCTCTGAGCAGGGACGGCACAAAGCCTTTTCCACGTGCCTCCCTCACCTGGCCGTGGTCTCCCTGTATGTCAGCACTGGCATGTTTGCCTACCTGAAGCCCCCCTCCATCTCCTCCCCAGTTCTAAATCTGGCAGTATCATTTCTGTATTCAGTGGTGCCTCCAGCAGCGAACCCCCTCATCTATAGCATGAGGAACCAGGAGCTCAAGGATTCCCTGAAGAGACTTATCACTGGATGTTTTTAAGGAGCAATAAACTGCCCATCATCTTCTGCAAATCTTGTAATGTAACTCATTACAGGCTGAGACTTTCTTTCGTAGATTGTTTTTCAATTTTCTTGGTTGTAATAATGCTGTCCACAAAAAAGTGTCCTTCTTCATGTCGCATCTGTTTCAGTATCGACCTGTGTATTGTGATCCACGGACTGTTTTAAATGAGGAGCCGTGCTCTCTGTGTGTTAAACAAAATTTTGTGCCACCTTGTGCCAGGGTAAATGTGTGTCTAACAGTGGCTCAGAGCTGGCCTCTTTCATAGCATCTCTGTAATAAAGTAGGATCGCCTTATTATTTTTATTACTATTTTATTTCAATTATTAAACTGTTTTTATCCCAACTCACGAGTTTTTCTCACTTCTGCTCTTCCAATTCTACCCCCCATCCCACCTAGGGGGGGAGGACTGAGCGAGCGGCTGTGTGGTGCTCAGTTGCTGACTGAGGTTAAACCACGACACTGGTGCAGCGCTTTCATGTCCGGCTCTTTCTCCAAAGAGGCCTGAGGAACTGCACCCCTGAAGTTCCTCATAGGAACACCTCTACGTGTTACGTGTTCAGGAGTAAAAAGCTTGTGCCTGTTTGTGGCCTTTTAGAGACATAGGACTGGATTTAGGAGTCACCAGTCAGGCTCTGGTGACAGGTCAGGTGGTGAGTGTAATTAAAGGGACACACCCAGAGCTTTCCCACAGGTGACATTGAAGACACCCATCCTCTAAGATGAGAATCTGGAGCTGCCTGGAGAGCACGGTGGTTCTCCAGGGTCAGCATGTTCCTGGGGTTGTGTTGGGATGGAAGAGGTCGGCAAAGATGGGGACTGGGGCCTTAAGTCCAGGACATGTGCAGACCTCCTCTGGGCACTCTCCAGTGGCTCCCCACCTGCCTAGAGCAGGAATTCCCACAGAGGGACACACTAGTGCAGGTGTGGTCACACCACGGCTCCCTGGAGGGGGATGAAAACTCAAGATGTCTGGGTGGCCATGTTCCTCCTAACACATCCCCCTGTGCAGCTGGCCTTGCTCATGGTGAGCATGCACCACTGGCTCATCTGGTGTCCTTCGTAGTGCCCAGGCCCTTCTCCTCAGGGTCACTGCTCAGCTGGTCACGTTCCCTCATATACGGGGGGTTATTATCCCCCCCCCCCTAGTGCAGGACTGGGCACTTCTCCTTGGAAAACTCCAGAGGTTTTTGTTGGCTGAATCCCAGAGTTGCTCAAGGTCATAGCATCATATATAATAACTATCAATAGACGAGCTCCAGGGACGCCTGGATCAATAGACAAGCAGCAAGAATGCTGATGGCTGATGACGCTGCAGAAATACAGTTGCTTTGCAAAGTCTTACTATGATGGTCATCAGTACTGTGTGTGTGTTAATTAGTGATTAGTCAAATCATTTTGTACCTCAATGCTTGAATGTTATAAGAACCCTTTCTAAAACCACATTTGAGGTACCCCAATTTCGCTCAGACACCTCATGCGCTTGAATAAATATTTGCCCTTGGTAGTTCTGTACTTTGTGTCCGAGCCTCTCTCCTCGGACAGCACGGGCCAGTTGCACATTTTCCTAACACAAGTGACTGATGGCCACTGCACTGTGGCAAGGTCTCTCCCTTCTCCATGCAGGAGATGTAGGGCAGTCCAAGAAGACAAGGCACTTCACACCGGGGTCTCCACTCATGTGCCTACACTCCCAAACTGCTGTTTTTAACTCTCCCCCAACCTTTACTCGCCCCCTTGATAAGACAGTCAAGGAACAGACAAACATCTGTTGATGTTGACATCGATAGAGTAACAGCCACGGCACGGTGGGACAAGGCACACAGCTTGGAGTGCTGCAATGGATGGGTATCGGCTTTTCAGGAGGGACAGGCTGGAAGGATCAGGAGTGGGGTTCCCTGAAAGTGAAGACTTTAACGGGATGTATGGAGCTCCTCTGTGGGGTGGGTGAAGAGTTTGGTGATCCCTTGTGAGGGAGGGTCCGAGGAGAGGCCAGTAAAAGTGGCCTCTCATGGTGGGAGATAAGGAACCCACAGTCAGGGTGAGGAAGTGGGTACAGTCTTTTTGAAGCATGCCAAGGAAGCCTCTGGCTGTAGAAGCCTGGGTCTCCCTGGGGCCTGCAATGACCCTGGCATTTTCTGAAAGGGGAACACAGCAGCATGCACAGTCCAGGCGGTTCCTGGAATATCTTAGGACAACAAGCAGAATGGAAGAGTGCAGACGATGGACCTCAGAGGAGCAGACTTGTGCCTCTTCTGGGGAGTTTCAGTGGGGATCCAATAGTCAGCACCACTGAAGGGCAGCAGAGCTCAGTACAGCTGGTCTCCAAGGACAGCATCCTCCAAGCAGAAGATTTCTCTGTATCAAAAATCAGTTTGAAACCTGAAAGCGAATTCAAGGCAATCATAAGGAGCTTTTCCTACTTCAGGAACACTTCCAGAAGAAAACAAAGATACTGACTGGACACTGCTGTATTTAGGAAGAGTAGGTAAAGACAGATCTGAGATCCTCTATGTCCTTTTTGCCTCAGACTTCACCAGCAAGTTATCTCAGGCCTTTGTGCCTCAAGGCAGGACTCTGGAGAAGAACAGCCAACAGAGGACAGGAGTCCAATCAGGGGCTACTTGAGCAAACTCCACCATTACCAGTACAAGGGAATGGACGGGTCACATCCAGGGGTGCTGAGAAAGTAAGACAATGTCACAGTGAGGCCACTCTCTGTCATCTTTGAAAGGTCATGGAGACTGGCGGGACTCCCTGACAGCTGGCAAAAAATAAATGTTGCACAGATCGTTCAGAAAGGTCCAGGGAATGAGCTGGGGAGCTAAAGGCTGCTTAGCTTCACTTTAGATGGGGAACGTGTCCCAGAGCATGTCCTCTTGGATTGCATTTCTGGGTGCCTGAAGGAGAAGGTGACTGGATGAACTCAGGGAACATGTACACCGGTAGCGGTCTGGCACGTGGAGCGCCGTGGTGTTATGCCATTGTACAACCCCATAAAATTTGGCCATCTCCAAATAAGGGACGGTATGAGGGAAGTGCTAGCAGGTGGGGCCACTGCTTGACAGCAAAGAGATACGAGCAGCATCTATCCAACTTATCCATCCTTCATTGCTCCCAGCTCCATTTAGATATGAGACGTAGATGTGAAATGTAGAAGAATAAACATGTCCTCAGAACACAGTTTCTCCATGCAAAGTGCTGGGATGAAATGTGTTTTTGGAAATGGCTGCATAAACCTATATTTCCAAAGGGGGTGAGAAAGTGCCATCAGCTTGCTGCTCCGTGTCATGTTCTATGGAAAAAATCATGAGACTTTACAGACCAGCACCAAAGATCTGAAAATGCAGACTTCCTGACCACTTATCACACCCAGGCCTTTCCTGCATCTGTTTCAACTTCTGCCTACCATCTTCCTCCAGGGCTTGACTCAGTTGCCCACACCGAGGGGGCAACTTCCTCCAGGATCCATGGGAGCAGCTGAAGCCTCCACAAGGGACTGGGAAATGTGAGCCAGGACCGACAAGAGCCTTTCTGGAGCAGGAGCTGGTGGACAGACAGGGGAGGCCAGGGCATCTCAGTTGAGACAACCGATTTCTCTTCTTGGACCAGAAAGGTAAGCCTGGGCAATTGCACCTGAGGTGTCCTACACTGTAGCAGGTCACTCTCATCCCTGTCTTCACCTACAATGGAGTCACATGTAACTTACCCTCCAGCGAATGACAAATGAGGGGATCTGCGTGTTGCAGAGTCTACTTGAAGATGCTCCTGAGCCCCTGACATTTTGGGAGTAGTGCAGCTTTAGCTCTTCAAGAGAGAGCATTTCATTCCCTCTGCCTGTTTGCTTGCCTCTGGGAATGGAGGGAGCTTGTGACTTCAACGTGTGACTCACTGTGTGCAGAGAGCGACTATGGACAGAGTCCGGGGCAGGGAGAGTTTTGGGGGACCTTGGGGTGATCTGTGCTTGACACAAAAATGGGTTTGCGATTAGCCTAAGGCCGTCCAGAATGGAAAGTGAACTTCGGTGGAGGTAACGTGGACTTACCATACAGCTGAGGAAGGTCTTTTGTTTATTGAACTCTGCCTTCCTTTGGTTTTCTTTGTTGGCAATTAAGAAACATCCTTCCGTGTCAGCTCCTTTTCCCAGTAAAGCAGGTGGGAATTGGTGCCCAGGAGCGGAAACATGCAGCTACAGACTTCAGTGGGGAAAGCTCAGGTTTGAACAGGCTGCTCTAAGTCCTAGTTGCCTGGTGAGAGAAATGGTGGGTTTCAGACAAAAGACTGTCCGTAGAGGGTCTGACATAAAGGGTCTTGACTTCCATATTCAGGCTCCATTAGGAGACGTTCAGGATCAATATTGTCTGGAGATTGCTGATATCACTTAATGTGTGTAAGAAGAAATATAAAGAAAAATTTTAAAAAAGAAGGAATCCTAACTTGTTCTTGTTTAGTATTGAAATCTATTGGCTTCTGAAATCTCTCAAAAGAACCCCATAAGAACTGAGGAATTAAGGAACACTACGCACAGACACTTGGCTTGTTAGGGCGTTTTGCATGTTAATGAGCCCTCTAGTGGCAAGATCCTGCAGGTCCTGGCAGATTGAAGAAGCCTCAAGAGAAGTAAAAGTCAGCAGCAAAACTCGGAGTTCCTGAGGGTGTTAGCAGGCCCCACTGATGCCCATCACCGGAGAGACCGTGGAGGGCATGACCAGAGAAGATTCCCGTCCCTGGGGACTGGTGAAGCAGAAAGTCAGAAGCACTGGTTACAGGTGGAAAAGCAAATGTGGAGGTGGCTCTGAAAACCTTTGATGCATTTCCTCAATCAAGAGAGCAAAGGCCTGAGCCCTGTCCCCTGGGAAAGGGGATTCTTCCCTCATGGGAGTCTCGGGGCTTTTCCTGGGGGCAGTGAGAGGTGGGGGTGTGCAATGCTGAGTGCAGGACAGTGGTAGGACACGTCCCAGCCTCTGTGGAGGTGAGGAGGCAACAAGGCACTGGGAACATAAGGAACTGCTGTCCTCTCATGGACCCCCCCTGGAAGAGACAGCAGCCATAGCTGAGAGAACAAGGATCTCAGTTCTGTTGGGGGCTGTCCCAGCCCCACCAAGGCCCTTGCTTGTCCGCACCACAGGCTGTCCTACACTCTCCTATACCTGTGCCTGTTTCCTTGAAACCTTTAAGCACCCCCTTGGTTCCCTGCCTTACTCTGAGCTGGGATCTCCCAAGCTTTACTGGTGTCTCTTTATCCTCACTGGTTGTGTCTTCAAACACAAAGTTTTCTGAGGATTTGCCAGTGCCTGTGAGTTCCCAACAACTCCCCCAGTTTCTTCCAAAGCCCTGCTAATGCTCCCCTAGCCCCCAGACTTGCTTAAATCTTCGCTCCATCTGCTAGCACTGACCTTGGCCAATCTGGCAGCTGTGCTATAAAGACCTGTGTCCCAAGCTGTGTCCCAAGCCCCTCCAGAAACCTCCAGGACTCTTTGCACACTGTTGTGGTCTCCTCCCAGGGAATACCAGGGTAATTCAAGTCCTCAAGGGGACTTCAATGTGTTCTCTGTCTCCCACCACAATGGCACCCTTACCAGTCTCTCCTCTGACCCTCACTGTCAAGGGCTCACCCAATTTCTTCATCCCAGAGAGGAGCTGAACACATCTAAGCAGCTCCTTCACACCAAGGACACCTCCCCTCTCAACTTTCCGGCCTGTCTCTCCTGATGATCCTGTACCCACCCATCACAGCACCCCAATCCTGTGAGCTGTCCCAACACGCCTCAGCTGTTATTCCCTCCAAGTGGAATGAAGAGAGTGCACGCAGAGCTCCAGCTCCTCCTGGCTGTGCCCCAGGCTGAGGGCATCCGTGCACGTCTGGGCTGCAGCACCTCAGCTGTGGCACATGTGGGCTGGGACCAGACATGGAATGGGGAAACCTGCTATGAGGTGCCCAAGACCTCAAGTGTGCAAAGGCTTTGCTTCAGGGCAGAGACATGGTGGAGTGGAGAGCAGATGGCAATGTGAAGAAGAAATGAAGTGCCCACAAAGAAGGCAAAGCCTGCTGTCTCCAAGGCCAAAGAGAAACAGAGCTGGGCAATTTGCAGGAGAGCAGGAGAGGGGTTTGCTGTCTGAGGTGTCTCTGCAGGCTCTGAGGGCTTGTGGTGGAGGTGAAGCTGATCTCAGGAAGGAAGAGATGATGTTGAGAGTGTCCTTGAGTGTGGACCTCCTGCGATACCGGCACAATGAAATTCATTGGCCTGACCCATGATTGTGACATCGAGGGGATGGTTAAACGATGGGGGAGAGAAGAACTGGTAGAGATTGAGAGGGAAGGCATACGAGCGGGGACCCTGGTGTGATGTGCTTGGCATTCATGCACTGCCCAGCATCTACTGGATAGAGAAGGGACAGACCTTATGTCGCTGCAACGGTGGGATTCAGTCATTGGCCCAAAGGCCCCAAATCTGTCTGAGATGCCCTGGGTGGTGCCTGTCACACAACTAGTCTGAATGGGGATCGGGTTCTTGTACAGGACCTGTGCTGTCCATGTCAGCTGCATGCAGTTGTGCTGGAGCGCCCTGGCATCTCACATAGCGCTACAGGCCTGTATTTGGAGATTCAATTAAGATTCAGCTGCCCGAATTAGTTGAGACAATGAGAGTGCAAGGAATGCTTTGACAAAACTGCCATTCTACTGGAAGGACATGTGCAAAATAGAGCTGATGGAGAAGAGAAAGAGAGAGGCTTAGCTCTCCCCATGGCACGTGACTCCATTTGGTCAGCTGAATACCTCTATAGGCTGCCCAGGACATAAGGAATATCTCCAGGTTCAGGTGTCCTACATGTGGGCATCTGATGTCATTCCACCTGGCACAGTTAATTTCCCAGCAGCCTCCAAGAAGATGCCCCCAGATGCTGCCCTGTCTCTCAGCATTGCTCCCCTAGAGCTTGCAGTCACCTGCACACATCTTAGACCACCCCCTGAACCGCAGATGGCACCAGGTGCTGGGGTCTGAACAGCTCCCTCCTGCTCTCTATCTCCATTCTTGCCATGGGAGCTGAGAGAAGGAGCTGACATGCAGGTGCCAATTTTGTGCACAGATGAACTGATGCAAGAGGAATCCCACCTCCTGTGGGTTGTGGTCTGCATGGGAGGGAGATGAGACCCCTTCTAGCCCCAGGACTACAGACCCAGGATGAGATGCCTCCATTGACTCTGCAGAAACCCTTCCCTCAGCAGGGGTAAAGGAGATCCCTCCCTGTCACTGTCTGGGTGTCCTGCCTGATGATGAGACAAGAAAAAGGGATTATAGGACCTAACTCTGTCTCTGGTAAGAGAACTGACACAGCAGGAAAGTAGTCTCTCTGCCCAGCTGAGGGAGGGAACATCAGTGACTCCTTCAGCCTGTTTCACAGCAGGTTTCCCTGGAGGCCCAGGGACAGCTTTGAGGGAGCCCAGAGGGGGCAGGGAAAGTGCTGCCCTAGGCTGGTCCTCTGCTGCTGAGCTGGGCTGGGCTCCTGGGATGGAGGGAGCTCATGGCAAGCGGGCAGCGCTGCCGAGAGACAGCTCTGCCCAGGAGCAGCTCCTCTGCAAAGCGCAGCAGGGCTGAGGGCACTGCCTGCAGGCACCGAGGGGAGAGGAGCGAGGCAGAGAGAGAAGGCAGCGTGGAGTGGGAGGAGAGCTGAGTGTTCACTGTGGGAGAAATGTTCACAGCCCTTAACACAGTAAGTCTCTGGCTGCAGGGCAACACAGCTGCGGTTCCTGGAGCGATCTCCTAAAGCTGGCACATAACCACAGCTTATGGAATCTGTCAGGAGGACTCTCAGTGTTTCTCTAGCGTAGAGGAGGAGGAGGTGTTCCAGAGCAGGGCTTCCCTGCTGCCCTTTCAGAGGGACAGGGCATGAGGTTTCCCTTCTCCCAGGGACGGCTGCAGGGCTGTGAAGGTGGGTGTGCAGCCAGGGGTGCCCAGGGCTGTCCTTGCGAGCAGGGTCCCTGCGCCCCAGGGGGCTGTGTGCCAGGGCAAGGGACTCTGCCGCCTGCCAGGGTCAGCACTCAGCCTGCCTGGTGAACTCCCCACGGTGCTGCAGGGAGAAGCTGTGGGTGGAAGAAACGACCCCCAGCAGGGCAGAGTCCTTCTGCTGCTGAGAGGGTGCTTTGTGGGTCAGGGCTGCTCACAGCTCCAGACCATTTCTAAGGCATTTCCAAGGAGTCTTTCAAGGATGACATCAAAGCAACATTTTCCTGCAAGGGAAGGAATCTGTGCTTTCCGTTTTCTGCTCTTGGTGGGTTGGGTGGGCAGTGGGAAATGGGAATTTATTTCTCCACTCTGTAGAAGGCCCTGAGACCCCAGTTCTGGTTAAGACTTTTCTGAGCTGCTCCTCAGACCCTGCACACACAGAGATGCCCCTGGGCGGTGTCCTACTGCCAAGAGGGGTCTGCAGGGCAGAGCTGAGCACGCAGTGGGTGGGATGGAGCCTGTGAGCAGTGACAGGGAGGAGACATGGGGACAGAGAAACAGCTCCTGGCAGGGACAGCTCCAGGCAGCAGAGATGGGCAGGGAGTGAGAGGGGAGCTGCTCCCAGAAATGCCGGGGGAAGGGGGATCTGGGCACCTCCTTGCCACCCCCTGCCATGCCAGACCCCTTCCCCGGAGCAAGCCCCTGCTGTCCTCTCCCACACAGTAGAGCTCTAGGGAAAATGAAGTAGATTTTGTTCACACTAGTCTAATATAAACATTTTACTGCCTTTTCCTCCTTGGACAGGTTCAAATGCCCAGAGGG